>NW_027509192.1:18080000-18222500 GCF_051911475.1 Siphateles boraxobius
AGCGCGTTCTTGAAAGCGTCACTCAGCTCGCTCTACATGTACATTTTAGGCAACAATAAAACGAAATATATTATAAAACACCACTCTGTCCCTTTTCGTTTTCATTTAAATACATTTTAAACATTATAGGCACACAAATGTGGTTCAGGTAATGTATAGACCTGATTATATTATTTACTGCATGTTTAACGTTAGCCTATTTGTAACAAAACGAAATATAAAACACAACCCTGCATCTTTTCGTTTAAATTTTAAAAATATTAAACATATTCCTGGCAATATTTGCATTTGTACAAATGTTGCAATAAACAACATTACAGTGATAATCTTGTAATAAAATAAAAAATGACAAAACTCAACCCAGTTAAATTTCAGTTTTAGCAATAATAGCCATTATAAAAGTATAAGTAAAAGGTAACGTTACAAGAAGCTATACAATAAGAGATAAAGCAAAAAATTCAGTCAAATATACAAATTCAGCGCTGGTCTAACATTAACGTTACAACGGAAAAGTTAAATAGCCTAAATATATGAAACTTCACTTAACCCTCAGCCAAAACGATTGGCCAGGGAACGAATTATCGATTCACGAGACCAAAGATCACCCGTTAAATTTACACAAGACGAATTACCACTACAGAGTCAGCGGCAAACGTCAGAACGACTAGCCGAGGAAAGGCTGTTCCAGGCGGGGAACATGAGCGCCGAGCGCCCGGTGATCGCCTGGAATGGATCAAATTATCATAAAACATTATAAATAAACCACAGATTTGAGCTTTAAACAACTACATTCTCGTCTGAAAAACTCTTAAAACTACATTTCGTGAAAGAATAACCATACTATTATATTCCAACTGTAAATTAAAAAAATGGCGCTGCTTTTGTTGTCATTCCCCTTGCTCGCGCAAGTGACGATACTCTGTCAACCAATCAGCGTTCTGCAGTGAGTCTAGCTCCACCCTTTAGTACCGTTCCACTGTGCTAGGTACCCCAAAGGAAGGGTACCCAAAAAGTGGTACGGTACGGTTCGGCTTTTTGGTACCATTCACAACTTTTGACAGTGGAAACGCAAATAATTGCGTACCGTACCGAACTGTACCGTACCGTACCGCTCAGTGGAAACGAGCCATTAGAGCACAGTTCAGTATAGGATGACTTCAAATCGTTCCACACATGGAATCTAAGCCTATATAAGCTAAGCTAAATATCTGATTATAGCTGATACAGCACCCCAATGCAGTAAGAAATTAAAACTGTACAAACAAGCTCAGACAAATAAGACAATTCAACAAAAGTAACTGTTCTGCCTGAAGATGGGAACACGTTGTCTCGGGTTTCTCCTACAAAACCCTGATGATGCATCCCAATTGGCCTACTTACATCATACTAAGCCCTTAAAGTATGTGCTCTTTTTGTGAAGAAAAAGTACATATTTTTTAGTGTGTAGCAGAAGAGCTTTGGGACACTTCATCATAGTGTCTTTAATGGACAGCTCTGTCGCTTTGGTTTCCTTTCACTGTTTAAGCTGCCCTGTCAATCATCTCGTCACAGTTAAAATCTTTCACATTTAATTGAATTTCCTACCGTTTCGGAGAGAAATGTAGTAGCATGTTGATCTGCCAGTCATTGGTATTTCATGCGGAGACTCTCCTCGTGTTTGTAATAGTTCTTATCGAATGTGGGCAGTATACGCCATTACAGTTTGCATGGATCTGCACTTTCGATTCTAACCGGAAAAGTAGACCATCCGGGTATGTTTGGAATGCTCATTTTAACATGCTACGATTTGGGACAAATTAATTCTAATTTTGAATACTATTTAAAACAGATAGTATGCGAATTGGGACGATATATGAATATCTTTCAAAAGATTTAAAGGCATGACCTTAAGCTTCATAAAATACTGTGACTGATTCTTCCACAAAAGCACTTGTTTTATATCGGTATCTAAACAAACATTGTTTCCTGGTGGACTGATGAAAACCTATGTCCTTGATTCCCATAAAACTCCCGATTTCAGTCAGATCTTGTTAATATATTGCTGTTCAATATGTATCTTGCAGTCTAAGGCTGGTCTGTTGGCTGTGCCATATTAGGCTTGAGTCTATGTACTTTTTCTCTCTGACTGTTCCTCTTTGTCTTTATTACAGTGGCGTCCTTTCCTGCCAGGACTCAAGTATGAGGTCATTGATTCTGCCTACGTCTCCTTGTACACAGGTAACCCTCCCTCTCTTGCAAACTCCACCAATTTCAAAACTAACCAGCATTGACTAGCCACCGAACTGCCGCCACACCGTCTTGCTTTGAGTAGTTTGATGATGTGACAGTTTGAACTTTAGTCTTTGATGGTTTTCTTTGAGGTGCACGAGAGGTTTCACTGTGAACTGTTTATGAAACATACGGTGTCTCCGAGAGTTTTCGAGAAGGAAGAAAGTGGCTTTTTCAGGATCAGTGAGATTGATGACAGTGACTTCTTCTGCCCGAGGCTGTTTCCAGTCGCTGGTCTTTGTGTAAGGGAAGGTACAGTGTGTCCCGTCGGGATTAAAACGACTAGATGTATTAGCCGCATTACACTTTAAAGTTGTTTTCCGTGCCCTAAAGTTGTAAGTGCAAAGACTTTTAATAGCGTCCTACTGAGTTCACCACAAAATTGATGAGTTTAGTTGATATAATTTGCTTTTAACACTTTTAGGTTGCAGTGCCCTGAGGTAAAGCAAAATTGAAAATGTGCTTAGAGTTGTTGTGACAGAGAGAAAGGGCACAGGAAAAAGAGCAAGGTTATAAAGACTCGGTCAGATCCTGCTCTCAAAGGGAGATCAGGCATGTAGCGCTAACATCCGTAGCTTGCATACCGTTGCCATGGTGATCACACTGACCTTCAAGGATAGCCTTTTGGAAGTGTCCTCAGAGCGTATATGTTTTCAAGCAGTTCACCAAACACACACTCTGGCCTCATAGATTTTACATTCAAGTTGGAGAAAAGATGTGCAAATGAGATCTCCAAAATATTTAAATTGTTTCTCCTAGAAAGCTATTAACCCTCTGGGGACTAAGCTCTTTTTGGTCCGTTTTCTCTATTTTTACATTTGGGGTTATAAACTATATGTAATGGAGATGGAACACTATGTGTTTGGTATCTATGGATGCAGAAGACCATAAGCTAACATAGGCACGCATGTAATATGTTTATAAAGGAAGTATGAGTGAAAATGTACAATAAACTAGAGAATTTCAAAAACGGAAATTCGATTTTTGGCATTTATTTCTGAAAATCACACATCACACAACAATGGTGAACAGTTTTTGAACAAAAAATATATTTGTCAAAGCCTTTGCTTGACAGACATGTGTAATTGTTAAATAAAATGTGTAAAGAACAATGAAAAATGTAACTTTATTTACAAATAGTCCCAGGCGTTTTTCTTAGGAATGCTTAGAATTTTCTAAGCAATGCTTTCTCCTCGGCACTCTCCAGTAATTGTTCCAGAGCTTGTTCCACCGTAAATCGTTTACTGCTTGCCATCATAAAAGTGCTAAAACAATAAATAATGCTATAATTGTATGTGTATATATAAATATATTATAATTGTTCTGTCTCTCTCTCATATCTCTGTGCACTCTCGCTCCGTAAACCTTGTTTATACTCGACGGCGCGTCCGTTCGCTTTCTGTCGTCTCTGCCACTCAACGCTGTTTGCGTAATAGTATATCACCCCTTGAGAGGCTACAGAGTCCTCCGATTTGCTAGAATACGTCATGGTAACCCTCCTCTGATTGGGTAAGAAAAATATTCCTCCATCTGCAATTTTTCTATTGGTTGTTGCTCGTGAATCTGCCAAACAACATCGATTTCATTGGCCTTCGACGTACTGGTATTGCGAAACAAGGAAGTGTGTATACAAGCCGGGTAAGTTTGTTATCACTGTTTTCAGCGGAATCTGAGGAAGACGGCAAAAAAGACCGCACCTCTCTATCATTAATAGTTTTTAAGATAATTGCACATTTTTAAAAGTATGCCATTTTGGGCGGTACCGCCCAATCCGTCCCCAGAGGGTTAATATTAACTGTACTGTAAATTGAGACTTTTGCAGAAGTATCCTAATTTTTAGGTGGTTCTCATTACAAAAAAACAAAAAAAAAACTAAATAATCTCACGTCTCCTCTTGATTTTCAGAAGACATCCCAGCAATTTCTCAAACATTTGAACGATCCATCTATTCTTCAAATCATGTGTGGTATATGGGATTTTAGGGATGCTGGAGTCTATCCTAGCGCAGAACCTGATTTCACCGAGTGAACATGTTCCTGGATCCTGCATCTTTGTTGATCCTTGAACAACATTCCAAGCAAACAATCAGATTTGAGGGACAAGTTTATAGTTAATGTCAAGTTGAGGCACACAGCCAGGGTTAGGTGCTTCTGCAGTTTCCCTCTGTCATTTCCCTCTGATTTTAGGGATAAGTTATGGGCAGGGTTAGGTTTAGAAGTAGTAATATGGTACATTTTTGGACAGGAATGTTGTTCCAGGATCAACAAAATATGTTGACCAGGAACGCATCTAACTTGGCAAAATCAGGACGTGCCTATCCTAGTGCCTCGGGCCGAAGGCAGGGAAATGAATGGCCAGTTCAGTAGGACTAATTTTTCATAATATTAATCTTTGACCAAGTTATCTGACCTCCCCTTTTAAAAAAGAAGTTTATTCAAGTGTGCTATCAGTATGCTTCTTTTAAGCAAAAAAATAAGAAAGTATATCTCCAGTCTACTTTTTATTTACTTCTCGAAATATGCTTTATGTAATTGCACTTAAGTATACTTGACTTATACTGACAGAAAAGTATATTTGGCCTATACTTGTACTCAATATTTTGTAGATCTTAAAAGTGTAATTAAGTATTATAAGTGTACTTGCTAATTATTTGACAAATAATGCACACCTGAGGTGGTAATAGGGCCACGACTCGAAGCTGAGTAGTATTGATCTTACAAGTACACTTAATAAAATGACTATATTTATTTGTTTTAAACTCTGTGGGCCTGATTTAGTAACAGCTTATGCCAGCACAAACCCTCTTTTGGCGTTAAAAAACTACTGTCAGGATTTACCATCAAAACACACCGTGAAAAATTCACAATGAAAAAGCACTGGCAGTTATTTTTGCTGCTGACCCTATTACATTATGCATTTGTAGGAGTTTCCCTTTCAGACACAACATTTATGGGTGGAGAGTATTTAAATAAATAAGCAACGTGATTTGGGGTTGCTGTAGTCAATTTACTGGTATTTACACCATTATTTAACAGATAAAAAGCATATTTTAACCCATTTTGCGCTTGACATGCTGTGGTTGTTGCTGCTTGGAGGAGAAACCGAAGAGAACAAGGAGCGCATGGAAGAAGGGTGAGAATTTTCTCCACTCGTGTTCATTTAGTGGCCGTTTACACGACACCATTTTTAACTAAAAACTGACCATTTGAATGCGTTTTGACCATTAATTTACACAACAACTGCATTCTGAGGGCCTGAAAACGAAAACCTTTGAAAATGGGTTTCAAAGTGCAAGTTTCATCTCCGTGTAAACTACAAAAACGCTATTTGGAAAACAGTGACATCATTCGCATGCGTATCAGTCTATATGCGCGTCATTTTTCTTTACAAAGTAACCGCCACCTACTGGCCTGGCATGAAGAAGCGTTGTCTGTATGTGAAAACACAAAGGAAAAAGGTTCCTGTATTTAGTACATCGTTGTTGTGTAAACGTACCCTAATTTGAAATGCCAGAGGAAGATGTTATCCGAACAAATCGTTTGCCAAGCCACGTTATTTTACGTCTGCCTGTGTTGTTAGTAGATTAGCGATTAGTAGATTGTGTCCATTTTTATTTATCCTAAGGAATTTAGGATTTTAGGATAAAGGAAGGATGCTTAAAGGAAAGCTTGTAAGCACTAAAACTCTCCTCTTGGTTGTTAAAACTTCATGTGAACTGTTAATGTAACAGTTTCTTTTCTTTTTGCACATTTCGTTCTTCAGAGACACCGCTGTTGGAAGCGGAGGGTTGTGGTAAATGTGTCTCTAGGCAACAGGGCTGGTGAAAGCCATCAGTTCTCCTAAAAGAGTCAGAGTAATGCTTGAATGCCTTGTGTGAAAAATTGAGTCCTGACAAGGGCTTTCTTGCATCAAGTGTCAAATACTATGAAACAAGTTCCCTTTAGAATTGTGATTGTATTGTACATGGCTTATTTTATGCTACATAATGAAGAAACTCATTCATAGTTTGTCTGATGGGGGTGGATTGAGATTGACAACCAAAGGGTGTAAGACCCAGGAGACCTTTTGATATATGAAAAAGAGCAACTAAAATATTCTGCAAAATAGAGCATGCCACCGCTGGCTATATGCCGTATTTGCATGTGTGAGAAATGTATCTTTTGAACACCTAGTTCTGCTGTGGTGCTTTAAAATAGCCCAGGGCCTGAATGGAATGGAAAGTTCTTGTTTCTTAAGTCTCACTACATTAATGGTTTTGTAATATTAAATACTTGAGTATGTTCCTCTTCGCTTTGGTGCTTGTTTGGATTCAGCTGCTGGTTTCTTTGACCTTTATGTGAACTCCCTTTGAATGTAACACAGAGCTTAAGCACTTCACAGTGTTCATCTCACACACATTAAAGAGCGCAGTGTGTGACAACAGCCACCTCTGCTCTCTCTTGCGTTTCAAGCGCACATCAAAGCCCGTCTCATTTGTGTGGAGGGGTCTTCATCTTTTGAAGGGTGGCACCATCATTTGTCACCTGGACGCTGTGTTGTCTCTGATGTGGAGTGACCCACATATTAGCCAGGCATTATCATTGAGCTCAACAGACTGCCTATTGGCATAGGTAAATTTGTCAAAGGCATCCTGAATGGTTGCCAAGGTGTTTACTACACGATTGTTAGGGTGTTCTGGATGATGATAAGCAGTTGCCAGGGGGTTGTTAGGTGTGTTCTTGAAAGTTCTGGGTGGTTGCTAGGGCATTGTTATGTAGTTGATAGAGGGCTGATACGTAGTTCCTACAGTGTTTTGGGTGGTTGCATGGACATTGCTAAGCAATTGTGTTAGGTGTTCTGCATGGTTAATAATGTGTTAATAACAAGCGTGTCGCACAAGCCCTGAAAAGTGAAGCCAAAGCGTCTGGATCGCCCCCCGGTGACTGGAATGTTATTCAACAGGACGTGAGACCAACTAAACAATTAAATTACACTTCACTTATCTTTTTTCCAAAGACAGTTTCTGTCATTTACTGTAGTTTTTATCATGCTGATGTAATTTCAAGTGTTTGTTTTAAAAATAAGTTCTCTGAGTGAAGAAGTCACTGAAGCACCAACGGACTTCGGGATCTTTGGAGGACTGAGGAGATTGTATTTACTTTATTTTAACAAGCCTCGTCGTACTGCAATCAACAGGCATCAAAATTGGAGTAGAACGGAGGAACGGAGCAGACATAGGCCACTTAAAAAAATAGTGCAGGGACTGGGGGAGTCCATTCGGCGAGAGTGAGGGTGGGGCCTTGATTTCGCGGCTTTACTTCCTGCTCACTACTGCGCAGGTCTGGTCCCGAGATCGCAACTGCGCAGACTCAAGTCCCAAGATGTCAGCGCCATATCGGGACCACCAAGAGCGAAGGGGCGTCGTCCATCTTTTTTTACAGTCTATGGTTAATAAGCTGTTGCCAGGGGGTTCTGGGTGGTTGTTAGGTGGGGTTTTGTGAGTTCTGGGTGGTTGCTAAGGCATTGTTAGGCAGTTGCTAGGGTGTTCTTAGGCACTTCCTGTAGTGTTCTTGGTGGTTGGGAGTTTTCTGGGAGCTGCTAAACATTACAATGTTGCTGTTCGGGGTGGTTTCTAGGGTGTTGCAGTGCAGTTGCTGTTAGTGGTTGTTAGTGTGTTCTAGGTGGTTTATGGCATTGTTATGCACTTGTTATTGTTTTCTGGGGGTGGCTATGCAGTAAAGGTGTTGTTAGATAGCTAGGTAGCTAGGGTGTTTTTGGTGGTTGCTAGACCACTGATAGGCATTTGCAGTTTTCTAGGGGTTGCTAAGCAGTAGTGTGTTGCTAGGCACTTAGTGATGTGTTTTAGGTGGTTGTTATGGTGTTAGGCGGTTGCTAGGTTATTATGGGTGCTTTTATGTGTTCTGGGTGGTTACTAGGACATTGTTAGGTAGTTGCTAATGTGTTGTTAGGCAGTTCCTATAGGGTTTTGGGTGGTTGTCTGGACATTGCTAAGTGATTGTTAAGGTGTTCTGGGTGGCTGCTAGGGTGTTGCCCTGGGTGGTTGCTAGGGTGGTGTAAGAATGTTGGTAGGGTATTCTGGGTAGTTGCTATTGTTTTTTTCAGGGGGTTGCTAAGCAAATTGTGTGTGCATTTGCCAGGCTGTTATGTGCAATGCAGTTGCTAGGGAGTTAGGTGGTTAGGTGGTTGTCAATGTGTTCTGTGTGTTTTCTAGGCCATTGTTAGGCACTTTCTGTGTTTTTTGGGAGTGTAGATACAGTAAGTAGTTATTGTGTTTTGACGGTAGCAAAGGTGTTCTTGGTGGTTGGGGGCCAGAAAACGGAATTGAAACTGTGTTGCAGTGCAGTTGCTGTTAGTGGTTGTTAGTGTGTTCTGTGTGGTTTCTATGGCATTGGTATGCACTTGCTATTGTTTTCTGGGGGTTGCTATGCAGTAAGGGTGTTGTTAGATGGTTGCTAGGGTATTCTTGGTTGTATCTAGGGTGTTCTTGGTTGTTAGGCATTTGCACTTTTTAGGGGTTGCTAGTTTTTTAGGTGTTCTAGGTGGTTGCCATGATGTTTGGCGGTTGCTATGATATTATTGGTGCTTTTTAAGGTGTTCTGGGTGGTGGCTGTTAAAGCATTATTAGACAATTAGATTTTCCAGGGGTTGCTAAACAGTTGCCAGGGCTGTAGGTAATTGTTTACTCGCCAAAGTCAAAGAGCCCAACCCTGATTCTCTATGATATTCTGGTTTCTAGATATGTCCTGGTCCTCTCCTTTTATGTCAATAGAAACTCTTGTTCCATGCTGCCTTTAAAGGGGGTCGCACAAGGGACGAGAAGCGCAGCGCCGCACCGTGTCGCGTCTAGGACAACTCGAGTTATCGCACACCGGACGCGCACTTTATCAGTTTATAGCCAGCAATATTGTTATGTTTAAGGACATTATGGAATTAAGATAATGTCTGTACTATGTAATGATTGTACTGTACAATTAAATACAATCATTGCTAAGTCTGCAGTCTGAACACTTTACCTCAGAGCGTCCGTTAACTGGATGAATTGAGAATCTCGTCTGAAAATCCGATAACATCAGCAATTTTCATTCAAGTAGCTGATTTCAGTAAATTAATGTAAAACTAAATGTATATTGCAGCACAGGGTGAAGTCATTATATACATTAACGACGATATGAGAGAAATAAATGCAAATTTAATATAAAACTATGTAAATGGCTCTCTGTGGCGCGGCAGGATTTTGAACAAGGTCCTGAGCCGTAGCTGGGCGCTGCGGACAGACGCCGAATGGCGCAGCCGGTGCGTGTACACTCATAGAGAATAATGTGTTCGAATTTTAAAGACATGGCGCTGTGCGACGCGTGCGATCCCCTTAACAGTCTTTCTGTATAGTGCCTATTCATAAGCAATAGCTTTTTCCATCCCCATTTATCATTCTCCTTTTTTCTCTTTGTGAAAGATGAGAGCAGTTTGAAGATGAACCATGTGGATCACATTCCTCAGACTCTGGCCAGCCACGGGCCCGTCCCAGCAGGGACCCGCACCCACAGCCAACACGGCGCCGATATGCTGCAACCGGACCCCCGCGACACCTTCTACAACAGTGAGCCTCTCTCTTTCTCTACAGATCCCCTTTCTACTCACAGTCTCTCTTTCTCAGTTGCTCTTGAGTTTATGTCCACTTAAATTGTCTTTCTACTCTTTGTGTTTTGTATTTGCATTCTGCATGATAAATAATTAATTTGTTAATGTTCCTCTGGTAATATTTAACTGCCTCTCTCACAATACTCTTCATAGTCCCCATGATTGACCCTGCTCATCTTGAAAATGTATTGCCCTCCTGTCTCTACTCGCCAACATATGTGGTCAAAGACTTCCCTATTGCCCGCTATCAAGGCCTACAGTTTGTGAGTATATCACACACATTAACGCACACATGCCAAATATTATAGCCTAACAATTTACTTGCACCTGTTGCCTTATTGACTTGATGCTGCAGTGTACTAAAATTTCATGTGTGATTACTGACCCCTTTTGGCTGAAAAATGCAATTGCAGGCATAGCTATAAAAGGCGATCACAGTGATTGGGATGTTTGGAATCACATACCCAACATGCTGATTACACTGTTTTTAATTTACTGTAGGTTTTTTTTATTTTTTTTTTATCTTTGGATAAGTTCATTTAAATGAATGAAAAGATTCAATAAAATGAATCAGACTACACAATGCTTCATATGAGAGAGAGTAGACATTTTTATTTGCCATTTTTTACATTTAATTAGTTACTCTTAGTTACTCAAAGCACACTGTGTGGACTATACTATATATCTCACAATGCAGTGTGCTTGACTTGACCATCCATTTGCGACAAGTGAATTTTATAAGTGACATTTTACACAAAATTAGTCCAAAATAACTGATTCCTGATATTAAAACTCTATACCATATGCTTAATTAAGCAAGAAATACAGAATAATTAAAGTGTTGTTTATTGTTGCATACTACTTTCACATGATATTTAAGAAGAAGAAAGAAGCAGGCAGCGTACACATCACGCTGTTACCTATTCCATTCCAAACACAGACATACTCCACTGATCACTAGTGACATTTCAAGTTAATTATCAGGGTATCATGCCTGGTGTTTTGTCCGCAGGTTTATCTTTCTTTTGTCTATCCCAATGACTTCACCCGCCTCACACACATGGAAAGAGAAAACAAGTGCTTCTACAGAGAGTCGCCCATCTATCTGGAGAAGTAAGCTTGTGTATAGATTGTAATGATATTAATGCTAATTCTATTCAAAGACTGATCAGCTGTAATTATATAGAGTATACTATATAATGTATATTAGGAATAAAATAGTATAGGACATTCTCAACCCATTTAGCTTTTGTGGTGGAACTTATTTACAAGTGGAACAAAATATTCAGCTGGAAATAACTTGATCAGGATTTGATTTGATGTTAGGCTGTTATATTAATGGTTAATATTTTTCCCGGGCCATGAGGTCTTAGTTACATCAGCAGAACGTAATTTCAGTTACAAAGAAATGTATCATATTTTGCTAAAAAATCCAACCAAAATACAAACTTCATAATGAAATATAAAGAAAACTATTTTTTATTTAAAAAAAATAATACTGTGCACAGTAAGACAAGCAGGGATGTTTATCAAAAAAGCAAGTTGGTGCTGTTTTTATTTTAATGTTGACTTTAATTTGGATTTCTTGAAATGAAATGAACACTGAACATAAAATAAATGAATAATTATAGTTCTCTAAAACTAAATACTGTAATTCTCTCTTTCATGGACTTGATCTTTTTCTCTCCATCTCTTTCTGTTACAGGTTTGGCTTCTATAAATACATGAAGATGGATGAGGAGGAAGATGACAGGCCATTCTTCTTCCCTAATCCTGATGGTGAGTTTGTATGTGTGTGTGATCAGTGATCCAGAAGAGGAATAACACTTCATTAGTGCATCGTTCCGTCACAAGCTGCTTTTTTGCAACATGGCAGATAAATTCATCAGGAGATAATGGCCTTGGGTTGGAGCCAGAAATTAAATGAATTGCTGGAGTTGTGTTTATTTTCAAAGGGTTAAGGCCTGGTCACTCCAACAGCGAAATTAAAATGCTAAACAAATTTCTGACTAAATGTATTCATACCAAGACCAAAACAATAAACACTTCACCCCGGTTTGACAGACGAGGCTTAAGCCTTGTCCTTGACCAAAATGCCAGTTTGAGCTGTTAAGCAACGTGCACTGACATATCTTAAAATCTGTCAGTGCCATTGTTTTCTCTCAAAATGCACACCAATAATGTTTTTTTCTAAGGCGGTTTTAAAAAAATCTATTTAAACGTCCTAATTGAACTAAGGCCTCATCCTGGCTTAATCTAAGCCTTGTCTGTGAAACCAGGCCTTAGATTCATGGTTTAATGGGAAATATCCCCTCTGATAATATCACTCAGTTTAATGCAAAATAACAGACTTACCTCGATTTTAAAGAAAATATCACACAATACAGAAGTAATGCAATAGACTATAATAACACTAAAACACAAACACAATGCAATACACTATAATAATAGTGTAATGAGCAGAGCAGAACTCAGATCAATGATATTATTATATAGGAATTATTCATTGTATAGTGATAATAATAGAGATAGATTTATAGTATTAGATAGTGAATTGGTGATAGTGAATTCTTAATGCGTGTGTGAACGCCATCAGCGTCTATCACAGGTTCGCGTTTAAAGTCTGTTTAGAGAGAACGGCGTCGTCTTAGCGGCCTCTAATTTAATAACAAATGATCATTTAGACGGAAGTGAATCAATCAAAACTAACTTTAGCTGGAAAAAACATTTTTCAAGAACCACTATAAAACTACACCAATCTCTGTTACCTTAAATTATATGTTTATCTCTGTAAAGCTGCTTTGAAACAATCTACATTGTTAAACGCGCTATATAAATGAGGATAACTTGACTTGACTTGACTTGCTAGAGGGGTACAGCGTACCAATAAATGAAAACACATTTGCTAATATCTCATTGGTAAATAGTGTATAATATATCATAATTAAGTTAACTATAAAAATAATACTATAAAAAAATATTATTAACTCTTTCCCCGCCATTGACGGAATTTTCCAGCAATCCATTTTTTCACTTTCACTGTTATATGGTAGGGGGCGCTATTACGCATCTTCTGAAAGAGTACAGAATCTCCTGATCAAAACACAGGTGAAGAAGAAGCATAAACAAGTGATAGAATAATTTCTTATGCACATGTAAAATAACATGATCATCTAACATTAAACAGCATATAAATCAAAACCGCCTAATGTTTCAGAATGAAATGTCGACCCAGGACAAGGTACTGTAACTGTGACGCTTTAGGGGTGTTGATGGACTCAATCTACTCCATCTATGTTATGATCATCGTTCTGAATCTGATTAGTGTTTTTGGTCTTTTGCTTTAGATTTTCTTGAAGAAGAAGAGGGGGCAGATCCTGATGATGAAGCACAAATTGTTGGCACTCAGTCAGCAAAGAAGACTGTCCAACCTACCCAATCAAGTCACACCGTAACCACTTCTGATAAGCCTGTTCCCACAATGCTGAAGAGAAATGAGGTAGAGTCAGACAACCCAGCTTTGCGGAGAGAGCACAGGCACTTTTTCACAAGTGCGAGGCAAGTGGTTGGGGCTCAACATCAAGACACAGTAGAACAACAAGACACTCTAGACCATCAGGCTAAGGTAGGGTTACCAAAAAGTGAGAGTGTGGTGCGAGGTCGTTCTCTCACTTGGGTTCAAAAAGACCGCCAGGACTTCAAAGAGGGTTTGTCTGAAGATCGTTCTCCCAAAATAAGCCGATCAGCTTTGTTATTCCCGCCAAAATCCTCATTGGTAGCTCTCAACAGTCGAGCCAAGCAAATCCTCGGCAGTCCTGCCCACACCGTCCCTTCCCTAGTTAACAACCACGCTCATGACAACAGCCACAATCCTGGAAACAGCCACACCAACAAGCAACACAAGAAGGAGGACAACAAAATTTACGTAACAAGACCTCGACCAGCTAAGGAGAAGCAAAGTCCTGTTTCACGCCATCCTAGAGAGGTCTTCCCTGGCGTTTTCCTGTATCAGAATGGCAAAACCACAAAGGTGGTGAACCTCAGTGCCAAACCAAAGCTCAGCAAAGAACCTCTACGTGCATCCCAGTTATTTGCACGGTCTCCTCTGCAGGAGAACAAGGTCTTTCCAGCTAGCCCCAACTTCAGCAAGCCAGCGGAAAATCCCGTGGCCCCAAACAGAGCAGCAATCCCGAGCCGTTTTGAGCGGAGGATACGAGGCGTCTGGGAAAAACACCATCATTCTTTGAGGCCCATCACAACTGCTCGACCTCCTCCTGCTCCCTCCCCTCCATCCAATCACTCCTCTGAGAACGTGCTTCCAACCAAACCTCTCCACGTCACCTCCTACTTGCACACTTCCGAGATTACCGAGTCCCAACAGCAGCGGCCAGAAACGGACCCTGAACCGGAGGAGGACGGAGGCCTGTCGGAGTATAGTTATGAGGATGTGGAGCCTCGGCCTGGGTGGGCAGAGGAGGCCATTAATTGGCAGAGGACGTTTTCCGTCAACAGCATGGACTTTGAGACATTGCGCTCTGACTGGAACGATCTTCGGTGTAACGTGTCTGGAAACTTGCAGCTGTCCGAGAGCGAAGTGGTGGATGTACTTGCGCAGTACATGGAGAAACTCAACGAACGCAATGGAGGGTGAGGCTCATAGCAGTATTTTAGTTTCAGATAAATTGGTAAAGCATCGGCTATCAGACATTGTATTCACGTCTTTGTTTATTGTTTCCGGTTTTTATTTCTGCTGTTTAACTTTACAACTATTTGGCGATATGGAGAATTTCTGTAATTAAGATCCTTGCATTCTGAGTCCAAAATTTTCATATTTGTTTTTTTCGTATTTGTCATCCTAAAAATTTGTCCCACACAGAAACCTTGCACACTGAGTTCGATGTGTATTAATTAATCCGTTAAAAAAATACAATACAATTAATACGAAATGGAGTCTTCAGGCAGTGAGGATGACTTTGTTGTCCTCTCTCTTCTTAAAAAGATAAAAAGAAAGAGGAAATATTGGGTCCACATCCAATCCTGAGAGTGCGTAGAGAGGAATGAGTGTTACACCTCCTTATCAAGGAGCTGCAGGATTATCCCGAGCGATTCAACGTTTACTTCAGGATGTTAGTGGCTCAGTTTGATGCTTTGCTTTATATTTTTATTATGCTTTTGTCTTTATATTTCTCACTTTGTTTGTCACACAGTGTTTTGTGCTGCGAGACGAAGTGGATCAACTAGTCAGACGCCATTCTGGATTTTGGCGTTCTCTTGTACGGTGGCTCTGAGTCAAAACACCTCTCAAAATGTTTGCTAGGAATGTGAAAAACGCAGATAATTAACCCGCTCCAATTTTTTTTTATGACGGACGAAAGTTTCGGAGACAGTGTGTTAACGTGATTGACACAACATGAAGTCGTATTTATTTTTTTACGTGCGGAAATTTCGGATGAGAATTTCAGACTCTTAACTCTTGAAAATAAAAACTCTTACAATTCATACAAATTTAATTCACAATATATCGGTAACATATCGGTATTCACACAAGTGGGAATGTGTGCTGGGATCTTATCTGGGAAAATATTTGGAATATTTGTGTGTCCACGATTTATATTTGTAGTTGCATTTTTGTTATTTTATTCTTACATTTATTTTCAGTTTCTTTTTCCACTCTCAGTATAAGCTATTCAGCAATACCGATAATTGCTGTAATTACTCTTAAAAATAGGCACCTTATTTATTCATATTTAATATTTGTATTTTCCAACCAAAACCAGATGCACCATTGCTGACACATTTCAAGTAATTGTACAACCATTGGTTGATCTTTTTCTCTCCATCTTTTCCAGGATTTACACTCTCCTCCGAATCATAAACGTAGAAAAGCGGCGTGACTCGGCTCGCGGTAACCGTTACCTGATAGAACTGGAGCTAATGGAAAGAGGCCGTAAAGTGGTCCGTCTTTCTGAGTACATCTACATGCTGTTGCACCGTGGCCGGGTAGAAGACAGTCTGGAGAATGTGGAAGGGGTCACAGCATCATCGCCCTCTTCCCCTGTCGCCAGTCCACCGGCTCCGGCATCTCGCACACCTACCCGTGGGGCCCACACCACCCCACAGTGGGGCACAGTGTATGCCAAACCCCTGCTGTGCCAGCCAGTGATGCTGCAGTGGAAAAAGGACGTCATGGTGCATTTTGTGGTGCCAGGTAAGTAATGGATATCTATTTTTCTGAAAATATGTACCTAATGAGTATCTTATGTCACGGTTACTAAATATATATGCAAAAAAATGAATCATAAATCAAATCAGGACGGGGACCTGGTTTGTTTTTCATTCTTGCTTTTGATTTTTAGGGGTTCAAGCGTAAAACGCTGAAACCCTAATGTAATTGTTAAATTTCCCAAGGATCAGTATTTTCCCCCCTAAAAGTGACCGGGCAGACCAAACCGTAAGTCGTAGAGACTTGAAACTTTGAGGGCTGGTAGGACTCACACCGTCACTAAGGCTCGCCCCGATCGGACGCTACAGTGGTCAAAAGTACAAAATGGCTCATAAGTCCTAAACCATCAGGCATTTACTTAAAACTAGGGAACGAATGTGTAAATCGTGCCTTTGCAATCTCCTGTGTGTGTGTGTGTGTGTGTGTGTGTGTGTGTGTGTGTGTGTGTGTGTGTGTGTGTGTGTGTGTGTGTGTGTGTGTGTGTGTGTGTGTGTGTGTGTGTGTGTGTGTGTGTGTGTGTGTGTGTGTGTGTGTGTGTGTGTACTTTTTTTACAAATTAGTAAATCGTGCCTTTGCTCTCTCTCTCGTGTGTGTGTGTATACTTTTTTTTTTCATCCGCATGTCATGTGCATGGTGCTGTATTGTATAACACTCACTCATAGATAAAAAAACTAATTTTTGGTTTAATAGAACCAAATCATATTAATAACAATTTAACACTAGTACTCATGTGGGTCTTGGCTTGACAGGCCAACTGGGACTACATTTTTAAATGTCCACAGGTTCATAATGTACAAAATGAAGCGGTCGATACCTCAAGAGCCTTAAATAAATTTAATTTATAAAAAAGCAGGATCATATTTGTGCTTTGCCTGAAGTGTAAACATTAGTGACAGCTATGCCATATAAATAGGTATATATATATATATATATATATATATTTGCAATTCAAGCCCAGTGACTTGTTTTGTGACACAAATAAAAAAGCAAATCTTTGTTTAGATCTTTGATATGGCTGATGTATAAATATTATGTAA
Source organism: Siphateles boraxobius (assembly GCF_051911475.1). Lineage (NCBI taxonomy): Eukaryota > Metazoa > Chordata > Actinopteri > Cypriniformes > Leuciscidae > Siphateles > Siphateles boraxobius. The sequence goes on from NW_027509192.1 coordinate 18,097,167, forward strand.
TATTATAATACTGTATTTGTTGATGTTTCCTATAGTGAAAAATCAAGCTCGTTGGGTTCAGCAGTTCATTTCAGACATGGAGCTCCTCCACCGTGAGACTAAGGACAACAATTTTAACATCATCATTGTGGACTTCCAGAGTGAAGACATGGATGTGGAACAGGCCCTCAGAGAAAGCTCCGTCCCAAGGTACACAAACACACGCTTATACTCAATATTCATTATATATAGAAGTTTGCATATGTAGGTAATTGACATGTCTTGTGCTAAACTCCATCTAAAACTATTTTAGACAGCAATTTGCTAAATATTGTATAATTATTATGAGCACTTTCATTGAGAGACTATATATATATATATTTTTTTTTTTTTTGGAATTTATTTATTCAAGGATAGCCTCTTGAGATGCAACATCTCATTTTCAAGAGGGTCCTATAAACACAAATACAAAAGACAAATCATAAGAAAAACATTACATTACATACTTTACAGATACACATACAAAACTCATTCATACACAAGCTCTCTCACCCACTCACACCGATCCCTCACATTAACTTATATTTTATTCCAAGTTAAATAATACAAGTTGTAAAAATAATAATAATAATAATATCACCAGTAAATTAATACATTTAAATTAAATTGAATGAAATAAGAAAAAGTAGTAATAATATAAAAATACAAAAATACAAAATGAGAAAAAATTTGACCAAATAAACAAATGAAACAAGGATTGCATTTAACTTAGAAGTTAAAAGCACAGACAAGTTGTTTTAAGGTATAGAGATAGGGATAATCTGTAAAAGCATAAAGACGTTATAGATTTTTGACAAACTGGACTACTATTTAAGACTAGAGCTTTAAAATTTTCTGAACCCGATATATTGTCTTCACTAGGGATGCACCAATACTGCACTCGTGTAAGAGTATTAAAATGCTCCGATACCAAAAACCGATCCCACACTTTTTCAAAACTCTTCACACACTGAGCACAACAGAAGTATATGTGGGCTAAACTGTGGATCATTTATCATTGCTTTGGCACAAAATGCATTCAATGACTACATCTTTCAAATTACATTAATTGTTTTCTCACTTCGACACAACAACCACCAAAACTCTGTGTACTTACAGGCAAATTTGCACATGCTTACATACTGTTTTCAAAATTGATAAACTTATGTTCAAAACAATAATATATGACAGCAATTTGATACATTTCTACAGTAATATTATAATGAAATATATTTTAAATCTAAAAATGAAATGCTATAAAAACAATTGGTCAATTGGACCAACCACAGCTGATTGCTATTGTATCTGTATCGGTGAATGGTGTGTATTTTGTAATTAGTCTGTGCAAAAAAAAAAAAGACATAAAATATATTGAAGCATACTGCATCATGTCTGATTCATTCCAGTAAAATATATTGCAGTGAATTCTAAACAGTAGAGAGGTGTGCTTGTTTTACAGAAGAAAACATTGTATAATGCTTCCTGTTGTTAGTGTTTGTTAGGTCATTGTTTTGTGGGTGACAAAGTGTGTTTGTTGTCTGTCAGCCTTTAGTGTGATGGAAGAATATGTTGATTTGAGACATGTATGAAGTGATATGGTAGTTTTAGTGCATTTTGAAAGTGAAATTAACTGCTGTGCCGAGCTGAAAGTTGGTTTGGAGAACTGTGAGGAGTTTTGAAAAAGTGACCCAAGTATTGAGAAATGTGTCCTAGCGACTGTAAAAAACTGTAAATAGCAAAGACAGTAAAACGATGCACCAATTTCTAATGAGCGCTTTTTAAAATACAGATTGTTTCAAAGCAGCTTCAGAGTGATAACAGGAAAATAATGTTGTAATAATATTGTTAAATATAAAATTGAATGTCCCCAACTAAGCGAGCCAAAAGCCAATGGCAACAAAGGCGAGAATAGTATATGTATTCTAAGTAAAAACATGAACTGTTACGTGATTTATGTATAACGGGGTTTCGTACATTATTAGAGGAAGACGTTGTGTGATTATTGTGCCGCTGCAAGCGGCTCTAAATGTGCACTGTAGATGAAATAACGATGAACAGAGAACAGAAGCTCGTAATACATTTTAACAGGCATAATTAAGCATGAAAATAACTGAAGGAAACATCTATTTGCGAATTAAGCCAACTAACAAGATTCATATTCTTTTGCTTTCTCTACCCAATATTCAAAACAAGGCTATATTTAAATTATTTAAATAATATGATAATTATATATATATATAAATATTTTCTTTGAATTACACAATTACAAATGCAATTAAAATGATGGTATCGGTATCGGCGAGTATCAAAAATGTAAGTATTGTATCGGACTCATTCTTGTGCATTCCTAATCTTTACTTTACAAATTTATGTAAATTTTAACACATTCAAACAAAATTGAATTGACACATTATGCGTAAACCTTCCCTATATATTAATATTTTAACATGTTACATTAATATACATTAGTATATCTAATATGCTGATGTATATTTGTATATTATTTTAAACACTAATGTACATTTTTTTTATTTACTGTTATATTGACTATGTGAATTACTTTTTTGGACACAGATATGAATATCTGAGGCGGGAAGGAAACTTTGAACGTTCTGCCGGGTTACAGATCGGTGTGGACACCATAGAGGTAATCACACACTCATACCTCTAAGACTCAGACTAAGAGCTGTTCACATCTGGTGCGTGTAACGCTACTCCCGATGGCCAGTCCGAGTCTGCATTAAATGTAGAGCTTCTGTAGCTCCGCCCCTTATGTAGCTCCACCCCTTCTGTAGCTCCGCCCCTTCTCAGCGCTGCGCTCCTGAGGTTTCTGCGCCATCTCGAGGTCATGGAAAGGAAGACGATGAAAATTTAAGTTCTGGTATTTTCGCATTCTGTTGCCACAATTCGGAACGGCACAAACGCGAACCATTTCTTCTACCTTTCTATTTACCTTTATCTGGCTACAACTGAATTCCCACGGGACTTCAGCGCGAGACTACAGCTAGCCGTCTAAAACACTATTAGGTGAATTTAAACAATGGCTAAGTTGCTAAACGCATCTTGTTCACATGTAAGGGCCCTGTTCATGTTGGACAGACATTTTAATTGCATTTTGTGTCTGTTAAGAGGCACAAAGACACTTTTTATGTATATTCCCCGTTAACTGCCGTTTTAGCTGAGTGGGAGCTCTGGGCATTAGCTGTAACAGCTCCGTGTTGCAATCACCAATCCGGTTCGGGTTTTTTTCTATAGACAGTACTCACAAAGGTATAACGTTCAAGATTAACTTAAAAATTGCCTGGAGTTCTCCTTTAACTCTACAATAAGTCAATCCACTTCACCAGCTTATTACTCTTTAACAGCGATATCATAAAAATATACAGAGCTACTGCTAAAACAGAAGTTCAAACACACTATTCTGAAGATTGTTTCTCTGACGCATAAGGCCTTTTACAATAAAAAAAGATGGCACTTTGTGCAAAAAAGTTGTCCTTTGTGTTATCCTTAAACTACTTCTCAACATCCACGCAATATAAAACAGTTAGCCACTCGCTGCTAATGGTACAGAGAAAAGAAAGGCAGACAAAAGAAAAGAAAAAAAAGAATAGAATATCGGTTAGATTTCATTCATTCAAATGATCATTTCTGAAGTCACAACTTAGCAAAAGTAAAATTGAAAAATGGAGAGACAATGTCAATTATCCCAAAAATAATATTTGGATTCACTTTTTTGTTTTTGCATTTTCACTGTGTATTCTCTGAAAACTGAATTGTGAAGCGTCACACGGACCACATCTTCAGACTTCTTCAGAAATGTTTAATTTCTGCGGTAAAACGCATAACGGCAAATCAACTGTTCCTCTAGCTCAACTGACGGATCTAGGTTCTGTGTTCATGTAAAAATGCTTTGGATCTGCAAATTTTCAAATAAACATCATCATCATTATCAACATTATCAAGACTAAAAGTTTACTACAGTAAGTCATCATTTGAAGTGGATCAAAAAAGTGAATCAAAGTTGTCCTAAAACAAGAATGCGTATTGTTCAAAATTCAAGTATAATTTTGATGAAAGGTTTTGATCCACTTCAAATGTTGATCACTGTATTTAGTTTCCCTACTACCAATATTCTATTGTGTTTGTTTCTCACATGACTTTACAATCAATCTGCAGAAGATAAACCTTTCATGAAATGCAGATTAAGGCTCTGACAACCACGAGAATGTTTTTTATGTTAAACCCAACATGACGTGAGTGATTCTCAGTGAGTCACTGTTTCCGGAGAGTGTGGAGTGTTTCTAGGAATCCTCCTTGTGTTCACAAGTGTGTGAATGTGGCGATGCATAGATGACAACAGTGCGGGATGATTTGACGTGTTTTCTTTATTACAGGACAGGCACAGTATCGTGTTTCTGTGTGACCTGCACATTCATTTCCCTCTGAACATCCTGGAGAACATCAGGAAACACTGTGTGGAGGGCAAACTGGTGTTCGCTCCGATCGTGATGAGACTGGGCTGTGGGAGCTCGCCTCGAGAGCCTGACGGTGCGACGCACTACACCACTGGGGATTTCTTTAAGACTACAGGGGAAGCTCGGCTTCCCCTATAATGTCAAAAATTAATGGTCAAATATGTACTATTATGTTAACATTTTATTGACTAAAAATGCGTTAGAACACGTTGATGGTTCAGAATCAGCAGATCGGCTGACGCAATTTCCTTCTCATTCATTCCCGGAGTCTCAGTGCATTTCCCTGTTGAAGCAGAGCATCCATTGACTTCTATGAGGCAGCTTTGAACAGTTTTACAGTGCTTCAAAACTAGACAGTCATTGGATAAATGCTGTGATTATGTCCCGCCCACGTACGCTCAGCGTCTCTGGGGAGAATGGAGGAGTGGGCGGGGCTGGACAGTGGGCTTCTGCATGATGATTGGAGGGTCTGTAGAAAGACTGCATCTCTTTTTGATTGACAGCGATTCTGTACTATAAAAAGTCACTGACGCTGAAGCTATTCGAGCTCAGTCCCATCGCGGATTTTGCAAGTGTAGTCAAAACACAAACTGCTGCAACATATTTATTGGTATTTGCTTGGTGAAATTACTAGCCAAGTTTCATCATACATTTCACACAATTATACACCACATTCCTTGTTTCAGTTTAACCTAATCCCACATTTCCTCCGTCGAGTTTAATATCTTTTTTTAGATCGTTTGTTCATTCATTCATACAGTATATATAAAGTCTTTGAAAGCCCAGCAGCCGCCACTGCACTACACACACCTGCAGAAACACAACACACACTCACACTGGACTGAAACCTCGTGTCTCTGTCACTGTAGGTTACTGGGAAGTGAACGGCTTCGGCCTGTTCGGGATCTACAAAGCAGATTTTGAGAAGATTGGTGGGATGAACACGGAGGAGTTTAAGGACCGCTGGGGAGGAGAGGACTGGGAACTACTGGACAGGTGGAAGGATTTTACACAGAATACGTAGATTTTTATTATATTCTTTTATTCTTTTCCAATACAATTTAGGATGATGATGATAATATTATTATTAAAATAAAAAATTGTATTATTCATTTTTATAAAAAAAATTATGTTGATTTTGACAGTGACAGTGTTGTTAGTGTTATTATTAATAATATTATAATTAATAATAATAATAATAATATGTTACATAAAATATTCTGTCACATTAATATTGTAGTTGTTATTAATAATAAGTAATTTATTTATATTATTATATAATGTATGTATAATATAATTAGCTAATGTATTTTGACATACATTATTTTTGTTGTTAGTAGTAGAATATTAAATATTAATTAATATTAATATTGTTAACTAAATATTATATTATTAATATTGTTATCAAAATTATATTGAATTGAAATAGATTTTGACAGTGATGTTTTTGTTATTATTTGTATTATTATTCTATTACTACTACTAATAATAATAATAATAATAATAACATGTTGAATAAATAATAATGTTATTAATAAAATTATGATATTGAATTGAGATATTTTGACAGTGTCAAAATTATTGTTGTTGTTGTTGGTAGTATCATTATCATTATTGATGTTGTTGATTTTAATAATAATAATATGTTACATAAAATAAATTATTAATACAATTATGATATTGAATTGAGACAGTTTGACAGTGACTGTATTATTGTTGTTCTTAGCAATAATAATAAAATATTTTTTAACATTATTAAAATTATGATTTAATTGAATTTAGAGAGCTTTGACAGGGACGTTATTATTGTTAATAATATAAATAATAATAATGTTGTTGAATAAATGTCATTATTATTAATTAAATGTATTATTAATACAATTATGATATTGAATTTAGATATTTTAACAGTGTCAATATTATTGCTGTTGTTAGTAATAAAAATAATGTTAAATAAAACATTATTTATTATTAATAAAATTATGATATTGAATTTAGATATTTTAACAGTGTAAATATTATTGCTGTTGTTAGTAATAAAATAATGTTAAATAAAACATTATTTATTATTAATAAAATTATGATGTTGAATTGAGATATTTTAAAACAGTAAGATACCATGATAATATTGATATTAATGATAAATTAAAAATATTTTGTTTTAATATTATTAAAATTCTGATTGAATTTAACTTAGAGCTTTGACAGGGATGTCATAATTGTTAATAATAATAATAATAATAATAATAATAATACTCTAATATATTGTTATTATATCATTATATAATCAAATACTGTTTAAATTAAATATTAAAATTAAATAGCTCAATTAAATGAATCTCTCTCTCTTTCAGAGTTCTGCAGAACGGGCTGGAGGTTGAGCGGTTAAGGCTGAGAAACTTCTTTCACTACTATCACTCTAAAAGAGGCATGTGGAACTCACAGTCCGTCAAAATCCCTAAAGGATAAAACTGAACCTCGATGAGAGACTTCAAACACACTCGCCACAAGAACGTCCCGGGACCTTAACGGACCAAACCGCCGCGTCTCCGGCCGGGACCCGTCTCATACGAGGACACATGATGTGCCAAACTCAACACTCAGACGAGACACCGAGACTCAGAGTGTGTATTTGTACGTGTCTCTGTCTGTTAGGTCAGGAGCTCTTTTTTTGGTAAGCGAAACTTGAGAGATCATTGCAGATTTACAAGAGATTGGGTGAGTTTTACACTAAGCTAGCCGCTCCGGCACTTTGGGTCGCATATATATGGTTTGCACTTAAGATATTAAATGCTGAAATGATTGTCTAAAGGTTTAGATGTGCACTGGTTCTTAGACGTCTGCTTTTATAGCTGTAAATGTCACTTCCTGTTCAGATGTGACGCCGCCTTACACTTGAACTGTAGAAATGATCTACGACTTCTGCTGTAAAGGCGGCCATGTGCTTTTCCCTTTCCAAGTCCTGCTGAACTCATGGACACAACTGGACCCAGAACGGCCAGCTGAGAACTGAAATGATTCGTCTGTGTATTTGTCTGTTTGTCTGAACTGCTTCCTTTTCTCGTTTCCAATTGATTTCAACGTTGGTTTCATCTTTATTGGCTACAGTTTCACAGATGCAGAAACCTTTTAGTCCAGACCTTTAGACTAAACTTAATCTCATTGATGCCGTATTGATTTCTACAGAGTATAATGGTAGGAAAAGGACGTTGTCCAGAAGTTGTGTGCCTTTCTTTGACGTATTCAACATGCCAGTCCACACAGGGTTGGGAAGGAGTGCTGTGGTGTGTAGCTGTCTGGATTGTGTAGGCCCTAAATAGCATTGTTTTATGGAGATGAATGAATAAGAAATGTTTTGAGACAAAAGAATATCTTGTATTTTGGAAGGTTTCACTATTATTTGGTCCATTTTTTACCACAGAAAATTATTTTGACTCCTAATAGTTATTACAGACAAACAAAAAGTGTTTACAGTAAATGACGTAAACTAATATATATGGGGCAAGGCATAAAAATATAGGCCTAACTAAACTATGTTAACATGAGAAAAATGTGATAGAATAATTTATTTCAAGTGCTGTCAGAACCATATAAAGGATTTAAAGATGGTAAGTTACACACAAAAATACCGTAACTATCTATAAAGTGCTGTTTACATAGAGAAAAATCCTCCAATATCATTTACCACGGTATAATTCATTCACATTGAACCAGTCCCGCTGCTAAAGGGTTATTTATTTGGACCACTTTACAGCTCAAACACTTTTGTTTTGGTGAAAAAACAATACAAATATGAATTACTTGTTGTATCCCTTTGGATAAAAGCGTCTGCTAAATTAATACATTTAAAAACTTTTACACAATAATACAGCTACAGTTTCAGATATTCGTCTGGAATATCTCGTCACCCCACTCTGTAAAAAGAAAATATGATCAATACGTTATAAAAACATGTTTTTGCTTTAACTCATTAAAATAAGTAAAGCAATGTTCAACAAGATTCAGCTCATTTTTTAAGTCAGTTTAATGTCATTTAAGTTGAAATGACTTAAAACAGCCAAGTTGAATGTACTTATTTTAACGCAGACACTTTTTTTTTATTATACAGTGTACTTAATGTACTTAATTTAACGCAGACACTTTTTTTTTATTATACAGTGTAGACATTCATTACAAGTACATTTCTTTAAATTAGATTTTTATTTGGTTTTACAAACTGGCCAACGAGTCAGAATGGTTTTCTGTGATAATCGACAGCAATTTGTTTGACTTCCTCTCTGAAAAGTTTGTAGGTGAAACTGTTTTTACACTGACGCTGGCAGCTCGAGTTAATGAAATGGTGTATTATTTGTTTCAATGCTGTAGCCTTTAACATCTGTATCACACAAATGTTCATGTTTACAAGCTGGCATAACATTTTTATATGTTTTTATTTCATATCAGAAATACCGAGTGGTCAGACCATCTTTTGTGATTTTGAATCCTCGCCTTTTTAAAAGAGTAAATTGAGAAGTTTCTTTCTCCCTCTCCTGGTTCGATGTCATTTCAGGCTGCGTATTTAAAACACAACGTAGACAGGACACTAATACATTACGCCTAATACAACGATCTGCATTACACGGTAATTTCTGTGAAATTGTTGTGTAGAAACTTTTCAAAATGTTTTCATTTTATTTTAACATTTTCGGGGTTCATTTTTCTGAAAAATAAAGTTTAAAGCTGAAGCATCTGGAGTAAGGTTTGTTTTATTTCAATCTTTGATCTTAAAACGAGATTGTTCCTGTAGCTCAACAGGCAGATCATCGTGCTAACAATATCATCATAATGTGTTGTTGTTTTATTTTTTTATATTTTCTCCAATAGCTTTCAACCACTAGAGGGAGCACAAGTACAGCGTTACAATTCATCATGCAAGCCAGATGTTCAAAGTCAGTCAGTGAAAAGAAGACTACATTTACAAAAATCATATCAAAGCACTGCCCATATATTTTTGACTTTATTCTTTTTCTAATCAATTTAATATACAACTTAGGCTTCATAACTGCACAATATGTTGCACAAGACTGAACATGAGGCAAGGAGAACAGTCAAACTCTGATTCATGAACCCAAAAATAGGTCTTAGCTAATGATTCAGTACTTTAGAGAGATTATGGGTCCAGTATTGGTTTATTATCTTTCTGTGGGTGTTACTCAACAGATCTCAGTGCTGGCTCTCGCTAACACGACTCTATTCACAGCTATTCTACAGCTATTCTATCTCACAAATAGCTGTCATAGTTTCATCAAAATCATACATTTAGCTATAATGCTATACTTTTTGTTATATGCTATTAACTTGACAGTAAATTACAACAAAAAACAAGAAAAAAAAACGAATTAGCAGTTGCGAGGTAATACAACCACAATGACATCATTTTGGATGGATCTTTTGGATATTTGTGGAGCTTTAGATTTTGCTATTGGAGCAAATGGGAATACATATAAAGTACATAGCAAATTATATTTAGTTTCCTGTTCACCACTGTATAAATTTAGCATGATCATAAATTCCACTTTTGAGAACCCCGGAAATGTGAAAAATCTATTGTGACACTGAGAAAAGAGAAAGATAAATGAAATAATTTACCTGCAGTGTAGATGGGTGGGGCAGGTTTATGAACAATGTAAACATTGCATACTCATATGACAAATAAGTGTCATACTGGACGACTTTGAGACTGGTTTCAGTGACTCATTATGAGGAGCTTAATGGAAAAAGAAATTATAATTCCTCACAATTTCAGGTTCACAGAACTTCACACCAATAACGATAACTTCAGCGATAACGAAGCGTCCACAAACACACACACACACACACACACACACACACACACCAACGGACGATAACCTTCTGTTCAGCGCGCGCTCCAGAAATATATCGCCTGCCGCTTTAAATGCTCGAGCTCTTTAAAGTCGGACGGACTCTGATTGGCTGTACATTGTTTATCAGCTGGAGAAAAACATTCTGAATGTGATTCCAATGATAGTTTCTGCGTGTCATCACAAGTGTGGTGTGGGCTTTTCTTATAGAATTAGAACGATTATATAAAATTGTATAGTTGTTATTGTCCCTGATGGTGTGAGCAAACCTTTACTATTCATAGGGCAACTATCTACCAGACTTAAGTTCTTGAGAAGTATGTAGACCTACATGAATAAACGTGGTGTTTTGAAGGGAAATGCAGGCTAACACTTTATTGAGATGTTATATGAAAAGTCATTAATACAGAATGATGCTTGATTAGAATTTCAATAAATATTATAGCTAATAGGTCTATGCTAATGATAATGTATGTAAACAATATTTTGAATGCACTTTGACTTGAAAGTCAAAGTGACTTTGAACTTGAAAGTAGGCCTATAAAAAGTATTATATTTGTTACTTGTCGAAGTCTTTAATAAACCGCGTTATTTGTTCAGTCGTTAGTCTAAAGAAGCTGATAAAGAATGCTGATAATGAGATCATGAGTGTGTGGATGCCATTGCAATCTCCCAGACTAACACAATTAATGCAAATTCCTTAAGATAGATGAGACTCGGTGATTATCACCGTCACTTGAAACAACAATAAAATTGTAGGCCTACTGTATTGAAATCAAAGTAGACTTAAAATGTTTAAGTCTACTTTGATTTCAATGCAGTACAATTTTATTTAGGTATTCTCTTGATAATTTAGGCTATTTGTGGGCATAGAAAATGAATAAGATATGCGGGAACATATGGTAGGCCATAGCCTAAACGAAGACAAAATAAAAATATCTCTATTTAAGAAAATGGGCTGAATGCAGGAACCATATTTGTACAATAAAAAAATAATGAAATATAGCCTAATGATTAAGATTAAAAGTTTCAAAATCCGATTAAAAATTAAAAACCGATATGAACAAATAATCTGATTTTGACTTCACTTTATGTTTCTGAGAAACCCAGTTTGATTGATTGACTCCCCCAGCGACTAACTTCTGATTGGTCTCTGTTAAAGGGAGAGTTCATCCAAAAATGAAAATTTTGTCAAAACACAAGAACACAACAAACGATTTAAAGAATGTTAGTAAACAGACAGATGTCGATAGCCATTGACTTCCATAGTAGAAAAGAAAATGCAATGGAAGTCAAGTGCCATATTCTGGATAGGTTTGGAACAAGTGAGGGTGAGTAAATGATGACAGAATTTAAATTTTTGGTGCTGAGAAATGTAAAAATTAAAATTTTCATACAACTTAAGCGCTGAGTTCACTTAGGCGCTATTCGTTTCAATAAATAAACCAATATACCACTTTGTAAACGTTGTCCGCTTTAGTTTTAATGCCACAATTAAAATATCCACTAAATCCTTGTTTACCCGTATGTATTTTATTATTGGCCTATGTAGCCTATAACCTGTTAAAGAGTTGTAAACCTCTAAAAAGTTACATTTTAATCAGTGTAGACGGCGTCGTGAGAGTTTGTCGCCTCTGTAATGTAGATTCGAGTTTGATGGAGTGATTCACAAACGCTTCCAAATCGTTTCAAAAGAGTTGTTCAGATGTTCAAATGAATCGTTTCGCTCGCGAATCAAACACCACTACACTCTCTCGCGCTCTCCTGCTTTCGTTCAGTCATGAGTTTCCAGTAAGAAGAGGCGTGTGGTGAGAACGAAACATCACCCGTTTCTGAAGTATCAGTAAGAATTCGTTTTACCGAGAGCTTCGATTTAGACTAAATTGATGGATCTCCACTCTAAACTTCATGTCCAGTTCGGACTAATATTTTCAAGAACCGGATAATAGTAAACGAGAAATCCTGCGCACTTCACTATTCTTACGGGAATTGTCATTTGATGAGGTGAGCAAGTTTCCCTAAACATTTTTCTTTTTCAGAAGATGTAACTTGGACATTTTTAAACTTTCACGCAAGATGTTTATGGTCAGTGGTATATAAAAAACTGCTACATGAATGTCAAAGAGAAGCTGAACAAGTAGAACCAGCTTGAGTTTCGCGCAGCTGGAAAGTCTCATCCGCTCTCCGGTTCCTTTTAAAAAGAAAACCCTCTCGGAACCAGCAGAAATGGCAGGAACAAACAGCTCAAACATGAAAACTCTGGAGGATTTAACTCTGGACTCTGGTTATGGAGCGGGGGACTCGTGTAAGTCCTTAAGCCTGTCGTCGTCCAAGTCAAACTCGCAGGCGTTCATGAACACCCCTCACCGGGGGAACTGGTGGTACTTCTCCGGATCCATGAACAGCAGAAACAACAGCTGGGATACAGTCAACACAGTGCTTCCCGAGGATCCAGAGGACATTTTCTCGAAGTGCCCACGCTTACCGGAGCTGGAGGAGTTCCCGTGGACGGAGGAGGAGGTGGGGATGGTCGTGCGTAAAGGCGCGGGGAAGGGCGCCTGTCTCTCCGCGGAGGCTGTGCGCAGATTGGCCGCCCTGATGCGCAGAGCGCTCATCCGCATCTCCAGAGAGGCGCAGCGGCTCAGTGTCATGCACTGCAGGTGCACCAGGTTCGAGGTCCAGAGCGCGATCCGCCTGGTGCTCAGTTGGGCGCTGGCGGATCACTGCGTCTCGGCCACTGTGAAGGCCATATCCATATACAACATGAGCGCTGGAGAGCTCTTGCGCAAGGGGAAGTCAGCTCGGTGTGGGCTTGTGTTCTCCGTGGGACGGTTTTTCCGCTGGATGGTAGACACTCGGATCGCGGTGCGCATCCACGAGTACGCGGCCATCTGCCTGAGCGCGTGCATGGAGGCGCTCGTGGAGGAGGTGGGAGTGCGCGTGCTGATGGCGGAGAGGGATGTCCTGACAGCAGAGGCGCTGGAGGGGGTCATCAATAACGATGCCGAGCTATGGGGTGTCCTGCAACACTATGAGCATCTCATCTGTGGGAAGAACGCCAATGGTAGGTACCTCGCCGGTACTGTTGCCTAAATTCTTTCTCTCGTCTGTTCCTTGTGGGTAGATTTGGCTGAAAGGTGTTGAACCATGATGTACTTAGGCATGATATACCTCAAGATACTCAAAGAGGAATTGCCCCACTAATGTGTATGTGTACAATATGAAAAACATACAAAAAAATTATATATATATATATATATACATGTTATAGTCAACATTTGAAGTGGATCAAAAAAGTTCATCAGTTGTCCTAAAACGAGAATGGGTATTTTTTAATATTCATGTATAACTTTGATGAAAGGTTTTGATCCACTTCAAATGTTGATTACTATATATATATATATATATATATATATATATATATATATATATATATATATATATATATATACTAAACTAAATGAAAATATAAAAAAATGAATTCAAAATATTAACAAAAACTTTATGAAAGATACTAAGATAACACTGATTACGACATAAAATTTGTGTATCTAACTAACTTTTTTGAATTTTAAGAAAGAGCTATTTTTTTATCAAAACATTGAACAAGTTTTCTTGTTGAGTTTAAGATTATTCAACAATAGAAATACTTTTGAAAATGAGTTTTGTGATGAGTATGGGGGTTGTGAAACGTAATGGGAAGGTTAGTAATGATCATTATTAATGTGACGAACTACACCTGTGGTTACTTTAGGACACCTGTGTGAACTTGAGAGGAAATGACTTCATACTTCCATACTACTTCATAAAAACACTGCCACACCTGTTGATTATGACAAATTAGTCATGTTCATAAACTAGTTAATTTAAAAGCTTGTGCATGGTATATTGGTATAATACTGGCACGATTACAGTTTGGTGTGAGTTATCTGTACTAAATACTGTTGGTAGACCTACACAAATATGGATAGCTTTCCTTATTAGTCTTCTTGGTGTTTGGTCTAAATGAAAACAAGCCTTATTTACAGAAATCACAGTTCATTTACATCATTATGCCAGTCACTGGTCATTACACACTTCCTCTTCTCCAGCTTGGAGAATTACCCCTCTCTGCCAAGTTCTGTATCATCTCGGTTGCATTTTCATTTTGATTTGTCTGTGGTTTACCAGCATTGAGACTGGGGTTTTTACAAGCACTTCGTTTCTTGTTTAGCAGAACAATCTTAACTGAACAGGGAGGCAAAACAAATGATATCTGTAAAAGGACAACAACGGGTTCTGATGACTGATGACTGTCCTTCTTTCATCATCATTACTCATGAATTAATTATTCTCTGTCTGCCGTGATGTTATTCAGGACAAATCTTATATTAGTTGTTGATGTGACAGTTTGATAAGCACATACAATGGACTAGATTTATATATTCTCTGAATAAATTCGAGCTGTGCTTGTCTGTGCAGAATTCACCACCACAATATTAGGGTTGCCATTGTGTTGCTATGTAGGTGTTTTGAGTGTTTTTAAGCACAAATTTGGTGGGTGTTCTTGGTTGTCAAGCTCTATGATATTCTTTTCTCTAATTATTGCCCTGTTTACACCTGGTATTAAGATGGGTTTTGGTTGATCCCATCACAAGTGGACACTAAATACAGGGTTTAACCACTTTCGACCACTTCCAGAGGTAGACAAAAACACATTTGACCACATTTTACACTTGCTTTCGTAGTGTAAACGCTCATGTGGTCGAATACATTAGAACAGCCACAAAAGACTGTCTTCTCTCCGCCTACTGACCTCATGTGTAAGTATTATGGGAAGTGCACTAGCCAGACGGGATTTAAACTTTGTCGACTGAAGACCCAAGTTTGGTTTGAAGACGAAAGACGTACCAAACACAATGTTCTCTCTCCATTCCTTATTTCTAACACACACTCACAGAGTGCGGGGTGGACTTTCAGAGCCGAAACCAAAGCTGATGTTCTCCATATGTTTTTGCATCGTCTCCTTTCGCATTCATATGTAAATTGCGTGAGCTTATTTCATCCATTAGATCGAAAGATTTGAAAACGTCCATACATTTACCTGCCCATAGACCCTCCCCTCGAAGAAATCAGCACAGAAGTGGTTGAAATAGGACAAAAGAGACGGATTAAAACAAGAATGTAAACGGGAATGTGTCTCTCGTCTACTTGATCGACCAAAATGCATCTTAATACCAGGTGTAAACAAGGCCAGTGATTCGATTCCCGCCTTCAGTGTAAGTCCGACCCTGTGCCCGAATATGCACACTTCCCTTCTATATAGGTGAAAAACAGTATGTGAGAAGATTAGTGTGCTCAAATTCATAATATCCCATGAGACCATAGGAGAGGATCTGTGAATGGCATTGAAGAGATGCAACTGACTCTGTAGGTCACATGATAAAGACAACATCATCCAGCAGCAGTCAAACACACCTTTCATACAATGAGAAGTTTGTTTCTCATCAAATATAGTTGATAGTTATGCAATTTTTTTACTTCTTTGATAGTTAGATTGCTTAGAAAAGTATCTTTCCCCAATAAACTTACAATTTTAGGTATCATCCATGTTTGTAACAAAAATGGCGCAGGACACTTAGCGAAGTTGTTCATATTTAGCGATAATGTCAACAATGTTGTAGTCTTATCAAGGATTATTGAAATGATCGATGTATATGGAGCTGAACAAAGAGTGTAGTGTATGTTGAAATTTAAATCAGTCCTCAAACATTTCTGTACAAAAGTTAAAGTTCAAATGAAATATTGAAACGTTACAGATAGAAATTAATGAAACATTGCTTCTAGTCAAGCTATGAGAACACTGCGGACATTCAAATAATTTCCATGAGATTATTGAGGTAGTGAAAAAAAAAGAAAAAAAGATCATAGGAGTGTGGGTGTAATAATTAGGCTGCGTTAGCAAAAAGCTCTTTTTTGGCACGGGTAGTCAGGATCTCGGCTCTGCATAATCCTTACACAGCTCGCTTTCTCTGGAATGACCATGTGGGCATCAAATTAGGTCGGTCCATAAAGACGACCCAACAGATCAATGTGCTTTCAGGGCAGCCGTGTTAACAAAGTGCTGCACGTGCACTTCACAAAACCCTTGCGTGCCATTTCTGTTGATGAATGGGCATCTGATCCACTGCGTTTCCTCAGTCGAGTGCAGTAGATTGAATCTGAAATGCCTTAAATGTGGATCATTGATTATTTCAGCTGTGACTCAGTGGCCTTTCAGAATGTGTTCACAGCACTTGATTACGCAAGGCATCCCGTAACCAGATTATTCATTCTATGCTTTTGTTGGTTGCTATTATGGCTCCTGAGAATGCCTTCTAAACAGCCTTGATTACCTTGGATCAGTGCACTTATCTTATAAGTTTGCATAGTTTTCTTCTGATCCCCTGGCTTTAAAGCCAACACAAAAAATGGCACCCAGAATCAAACAGAATATTGGAGAGAATAAAAAAATAAAGTGGCATGTTTGGCATGGCATGCGATAACTTGCTCTGCCTCTGGAAAAACGTTACTTTTCTGCTGACATCATCAAGTCTTTTATTTTTCAGCCCCACCCCTGCAGCTACATGCCCAATTTCGATTTGTTGACTATATCTGATTTTTTTGACGACCAGCTTACATATTCTTTTAAAACTGACCCATATCTGATATCTGCATTTACACTACGCACAACAAACCAAGGCAGACATACTGATTCGGAAAAGCTTAGGCCGAAAAGGAAGTAAAAATGGCGCAATTTGCAATGAATGCAGACGAAATGATAATACAAGGTTTTGCTTTCCGCACCATCTAGAAAGATCAGCAAAACTTTGGGCTGAGGCTTCATCCCCCATTGAGCCATTGAAAAGAGTCATGTGATCACAGTTGACGTCATTCGCCACCGTCACTTTTTCCGTCACTACCCGCGTTTCCATTACAGATTTGCACAAAACTTTTATGACATTTTATAAATGTCGATAAAAAACGGTTGCGAAATGACGGCGTTTCCAGTAACCGATGTTATGTGACTAAAACATATTTTTTTTCCTCTCTCAATGAGTCATTCCAAAAATCATGGCAACGGATGTTGGTAGGTTTACGTAAATCCATTGTTGTTTACAATCCAGTATTCCCATAATACGCTTTTCTTTTATAAGTTTAATAATGAAGAACTCTGACTCGTCTTCTGTCCAAACCTACCTCATCTTTAAAGAATTATCGACTTTTACATACGTCAGGTGAGCTGTAAATGCAGAAAAACTTTTTCGAACTGCCTAAAAAAAAAAACTCATGCAAGCGTAAAAACTTTTTTGCGATATATGGGAGTTTTTGCGAAATGAATTTCCATTGGCTGTATTTTCAATTCGGAAAATTTGAAGGGTAATGGAAACACAGCTAATGACGTATATTGACGGAAAATTTACATTTTAATTGACATATTGTCAATTGACACATTGACGGAACTATCAGATCTGTCCTCTTACATGGCAGACGCAAATGCACATCCAATTCATATCAGATTTATTTCCACATATGAATGAGGCCTAAAACCGATCTGAGAGTATCAGAATCCAAGAGCTTTTTTCCTGCTTACACATGGGTCATATCCGATCTGTGCCACATGGGCAGAAAAAATCAGAATTGGGTCACTTGAACCGTGTAATGTTAATGCTGCCATAGAGAGACTTTTCTCAGTCAAATTAGTTCCAGATAGATAAAGTCCTGTCTTACAATTTTAATTATTTAATAACCTGCTTCACTCAAAAGACATCACTTTATGAAATAAAAGGACTTTAAAGGAATAGTTCACTTAAAAATTTAAAATGCTGTCATCATTTACTCATTTTCTGCTGAACACAAAAGAAGATATTTTGAAGAATGTCGGTAACCAGACAGTTTATGAATCCCTTTGACTTCCATAGTTGGAAACAAAAATACCATGGAAGTCAATGGTGTCCATACACTGTTGGTTGGTTACTTTTTTGTGTTCTTCATTCATACAGGTTTGAAACAACTTGAGGGTGAGTAAATGATGACTGAATTTTCATTTTTAATTGAGCTATTCCTTTAAGGTTACTGTGATGGTAGAAGTATCTTTACTCACAAGACTACAGAGCTAGGTACTTTCAGAGTAATTCATAGTCCTTTTGCTACAAAAGCTCTTCTCTATCATCTGCCAACCAGCCCCACATCTGGAAGTCTTTAAGACTTACTTCTCTTTGCCAGCTCAAGTCACTCCCACTTTCTCCAACACACACTCCATTCCCCTCTCTGCCTCTTTGTATTTACTTTAGTCCTTCTTTCCTGGAGCCGTTTCTGTGAACGCACATGCTTTTAACAAGGCGCCCACTGTACCAGCATCCCATTTAAAATCCAATGAACATAAAGGTCGGGAGGTGGACTAAATGTATGGTTTTCTCTCGCTGATAGTTGCTGCTGATATTCACATTGCAGTTGAGTGTGCAGTGAATGAATGCTTAAGTGTTTCATGGAGAAAACATCTTCATACTTGACTCCTCAAACTCGCTTCTCACTGTTGAGAACATCTCTGAACTCGACCCAGATCAGGACATGAACTTTGTCCCTTTTCTTTTGCGGCTAAACAAGACTCTGGACGATCCTGCAATTTCTGGCACTGCTTTCGTACATTGGCTACCCTGATGGAAACATTTCAAGACTAAAATATACTTTCATTTTTGAATATGAAGTCTGCAATCTAGTGCACTTGTCTTGTGTAGGTTATTTTTATCGCTCAAGGATTTAGGATGGCAGTAAAAAGGAAAACACCATCTTGCATGGTCAGTGGAACGGTTTATGCATACTTCAAGCCAAAACCAAAGGCCCAGCTGTACAAAAAGCTAAGACGTCTCTACTAGCGACTAAAAACAGCTCAAGTTCAAAAAAAAAAACCTTAAAACATTTATTTTACTAGTCATTGGAATTAGCCTCACAAAATTCAAAAAAATAGATGCCCTTAACATGTTTCATACCAAGATGTACCAACACCTTATTTGAAACAAAGGACAAATCAACCTTTATGTTAGCGAGTGGCTAAGCTAACAACATGACGCTCTCTTGAGCATAAAATATACATAAATATTAGGTGAACCATTAATCACATATAAGACGTCACTTCATGAGGTGTTTTTTCTTTTTCTTCTCAGGCTTGTGGTATTGTATTTTAGGATTACCCTCAACTGTATCTAAGAGGGAGCTTCGAGCACAATTTTGCTCTCTACCACTTTCTTGAACAGCATTCTGTGTCAAAACCGCATCTTTGATGCCTGAAAAAGATGTCTAGCTTAGCAGCTCACTAGGTTTAGGGATAGAGCAGTTGAATGTCCTGTTTGCCTAGTGAAATCATGTTTGCAAAAAGCTTGGATACACTGATTAGCATGTTATCTCTTTGTAACGGTACTGTTTGAATAAAGATAAAGCCTTTGTTAACAACAAACGTTTGAGGAATTGTGGCTTTTGATGCAAATACTACAGCGACGATAACGGCGGCAGTGTCGAGTGTCTGTGTTTCATTTGGAGGTTGTTTATGGAATCACAAGATTTAGTTTGGGACATAATCCTGTTGAAGTACTAGAGGATTGTTGGAAAGCAGGAGAGAAAGGCAGCGGATTGAAGCCGGTCAGCACAAGGCATTGTATTTGGCGCTCCTGATTCAGCTGTAAACATTCTCATAGGTCAATCCTCTGTCTGTCGCCATGACAACAACTCTGACCCCAGACAGGAAATTAGGGGAAGAATGGGAAAATGGCCAACAATGACACATGCAGGAGTTTAATGTTGGGGTGAATTATCGTGAGGAGAAATGCAGCCTTGCATTTTCCAGGAGTGGAACGTTAAGAAGGGGTGAGATGGAGTGATTATGGATGAATAGCTCTTCTTACTCACTGCAAAGTGTCAGAAAACTCACATTGCAGTTTTCATGTGTCGCATACACGTTTAACTGTCAGAAGACAGCTACTGAAATAGCTGTTGGTGACAAAAATAGCCTTCAAAGCATTTTTTCCAACAAGAAATCTACAACTTTATTATGTAGGCCTGTTTGTATTCATACATGTATTTGTTTTAATGCCCCATATTTTTGGATTTTAACTGCATCCTGAGATTATCAGCACATACTAAATAACTTTAATAATCAATAAATTAATCCACAATAAACAAAGAACAGTACTGCAGCTTTTATAATTATAATATGCACCATATGCCATGTAGATATTATAAATAATATGTCCATATGCTTCCATCAACGATTGCATATTATGATATATCGTTTTGGCTTATAGTGGCAACATCTGTCATGATAATTATGAGTAAAATAACCCATCTTTAAATGTTCTTTTCAAACAAGACACATTCTTTCTTTTATCCCTGTGGTTCGTTTGTCTCTTTCGTTGACAGATCGTTTCACAATTGGAATGATCCTATGAAACTTTGTCTATCTCTCGTCTTGTCTTCAAATGCAGCAGGGAGGATTTATTGCTGTCGATAAGCAGACATTTGCAAACATTACTGTACTATTGAATTGCTCTGAATGGTAGCTCTCGCAGTAAATGGAAACGTCCTTGTATAGATATGCACAGTAATGGCTCCTGTGTTGGGTTTGAATTCTGCATCTGCCATTTTTAGTCTGTAAAGTGCAGTCTTAAAATAGTCTAAAATGTCTCCAAAATCCATTTAAACAAGATTCAGCATGCTTTCGGGTTGTGCGTCTCTAATAGTTATTACACTATTGTTGAGTGTTTATGATTAGATTATGATGGAGCAGTTATTTTAATTTGTGTTGTTTAAAAATACAATTAAACAAATAATAGTGAAAACCGCACAGCAAAGTGGATACAGTGACCACAAAAATGATTTGGACACTTAAGTCACATTTAAAATTGTATAAATGTCGTAGCATTAGACAACAAACTACACATTAAAAAACATTTGTACGTTTTCTTTTATAAACCTGCATGTTTAAAGTTTCTAAGCAATATACGTTGTTTTACAGTAGCCAATGGAATCAATAATTGGAGTAAGCCCTCCATTTCTGTCAATAAAAGCTCTTAAGTTTGAGATCGTTTCAAAAACAAATGTAGTTGAATAAAAGTTTAATGAAGACAGAAGCTCAATATACAGGCTAATAAAGCTTAATTGCTGCTGAGAGGTTTTCTTTGAGTAATGTTCACGGTGCTTTCTTATCTCTATGCACTCAAAAGGTTTGCTGACTGGTAAACCAAACAGCCCTGAGCTTTCTCACACGGGTTTCCTCGAGTCATGCCCGTTTTAGATGGACACCACAACAACAACAGGCACTCAATCTGTTCTACATCTATACTACCATCAGAAAGATACATTAAATTAAGAAATGATTCATTGAACCAAGCAGAAATCTTTGCTTGAGGACATTTTCCCAATCTTTATTTTCAGAGCCGTTTTTATATATATTTTGTAAAACATGCCCAGGCAGGAGAAATCTGCAACATATTTCCAGTTATATAAAATAACATAGAAATATCTCATGCAGTAATCTACTTTAAAGTCTCTCACCCAAGTAGGAATTTACCCCACGGGCAAAAAGACGCAACAACTGGTAGAGAGAGAGAGAATCTTCCCTTATATTGAGAGTGTTCAGTGCCAACAGAAAACATTGACACAATATAGTCTATTAGGAATTCTTTAAAGCATTATGAAACCCCCCTGTTTTAGCACTGATCATTCACACCTCAGGCTTGAAAAATACTCAAGAAATGGGTGTGTAAAGCTGTGAAAGAGGAGGGAAGACGGTAGACAACAACCAATAAAATGCAGATCTACAACACACTCTTTATACAAATAAATATTCAAATATGCGCGGAGAAAAAAAAACTAACTAACAGAGAACGAGTTGGGGGCACCTTGATGTATTTTAAAAATTTAATTAAATTAATTAAATATCATAATGTATACCCCCAGAACGCTTGGAATATACGACATGCGTCGCATGGGATCATTCTGTGATACTTTTTTAAAAAGCTTGATGCTGATCGCTATTGAGCAGGAATATTTTTTTTATTTTTTTCCCCCTTTGTGATCCATAAAGAAAGAAGGGCATACAGCATTAGAACAACACCGGTCTTAATTTTCATTTTAGGGTGAACTATCCATTTAATAATAAGTTAATAAGTTCCCCTTAATAATAAACATAATATCATTGTTTTCATTGATGTTTAAACTGTACATCTCTGTTAACATCCCGAAAGTGTTTTAAGGTTTTGATGACCCTTTAAGATCATTAAACATTTAATTTTGAATGATGTTTCATTAACAAATTTCGGGAGGAACACATTCAAATGACCTAACCGATTAGCTTGAGAGGATATGTACACACATAGCAGACTCTCCTATGTTCCTTGACTCACTATTGGCTTGGTTCCTATCCCAGCCAAGGATACGAGGGAAGCACTTCGGGTTCGGGCTCTGAGCCCTCCCATCGGACAGCACGCCAAAAACACACATTCTTTATCTGATTACTTGTTAGTGTGAACTGGTGAACTGAAAGTGAGTTTCAGCTGAAGTAAAAATTGTTTGCGCTGGCAGCGTTCCCGCATTCTCTTTCTGGGATGTTCAGTGTGATTGTATGTGATTTGTATGAGAGATGTTGAGGCATGCAGTGTCTTTGCTGTTATGGAGGACAAACTGAATGTTCTTGATCTTTTCTTTTCTGGTGGCCTGGAGGAACAGCCTGTTACTGAGGACAGATTTAGCCTGATTATTGTGTCGAGACCCTGCTCTCCCTGATTTTGGATAGGGTTGTTATGTTGGACACAGCTCAGACATTGAGGAAGCTTGCCATAAATCGTGTACATGCAACTTTTAGAGCTTGTTGTCCAGCTGGACACTTTTAAAGGACACCATTGTCCTGACCCTCAATGGTTGTCAGAGGTCAGTCATATTTCAGTCACTTATCTCAGTAGATGTCGGTTTCTTGCATTTCTAGTTATAATAAATGTAAAATTCAAACATCTTTCCCACTTTAAGTGCACAGAAGAGCAATCTCAAAGTACACCTGTTTTTGAAGAAAAATATCATTAAGCAATAAGACACGAGACTCAATGTAATTTTACCCCTGTTAAGGTGTAATACTTTAAAATAATCTATATTTAATTTATATAGAATCTGTATAGCTTCTGCTTATTATAAGGTAAACAAACACACAAACAAATGAATTGACACTATATTGTTTGAAAATTCAAGAGATTAAGATATTAGTTGCCCAACAAAGTGGTAAAATATATAGTTTAGTTATCAATACACAAACATCTCAATTACATGATTCCAGAAAGCTGTGTAATAAGTAAACAGTTAATGAATATATTAATAAAATAATTAATCCATGACTTAATGAATATGTCACTTAAACGTTCACCTTTTTGTTGCATTTATGCTCTTTTTTTGTTGTTGATCAAGTTGCACAAAAAAAAGCTTAATTTGTGAAAATCTAATCACAAGTCTCTCTTAATTGATTCTTTGTCTTTTAGTGTGAAGGCCTTTGTTCTCAAATGTACATCTCAGTGTCTCTTTGTCACTCTGCTAATTGACTGGGGACAGACTTATGACTGGACACTTTTGTCCGTGGTTATAAAACCAAGCTGTGCTTGTTGACGTGTGCGGGAGAAAGACGTCGCATCTGTCCTTCTGCGTGCAACGAGGGACATCTGCAAGTCAGGCTTAAACGGGGACAAAGCCAGCGTTATGGCCCTACTTTAATTAACCCGCACTCATTAAAGCAAGTCTGAGCTATTTAGTAAATGATGAAAGTATAATGACTCTTACGCCTTTGTCTCAGTGTACGTATTAGGAAGTCCTCTAGACAGAAGTCCAGAAGGCCACGCCAGCTGAGAAATTGATCCACTCAATGTTTCATGTTTTGTCTGAACATAAACAATTTTTTTTTTTAAATCACATTTGAGTTTTTAAAATGCACTTCACTAATGAGCTCTTTCATTAGCGTAGTGTTAAAATCAAACCTGTTTTACAGCACAACTTCAGAAGAATAGCCTCAACAGGTTTAGAAGAGTTTGCCAGTACCTGTTATACTAACAACTCATAAATAACCAGTGAGGAAAGAACACACAAAGACCCTGTGGCCCCCTGTAGATCCGAAGCAACAGGCTGGGACACTTTTTCAATAGTTAAGCTGTTGCCGATTGCTTTTCCAGGAAAACTTTGTGACAAATTTGAGTCCATAAATAACTCATGCAGTGTATTGTTCAGTAATTCCAAATAACTTCTTCTCAATGAATGCAAGTGGGTTTAGATGTAGTTGATCTTGATGTTAAAGATTACAGAACCACTGCTTGCCTTGCTGGCTTTCCAAATCATTGCAATGTACATGGTATTTGCATAATGTTATCCATAAGATTTGTGTTACTGGAGATTATTGTTTGGTTACACTTTATTTCGATAGTCCACTTTAGACATTCTACTATAAGTAACTTTGCAACTACATGTCAACTAACTGTCATTAGAATATTAGTAGACTGTATGCAAAATATCTGCTAACACTTTATTTTGATGGTCCCCCAACAGAAATTTTTCTGACTATAAGTACCTTGGCGACTACAAGTCAATGTATTCTACTAACCTGAACCCTAACACCTAACCATAACCGATCAGTCTACTGACAGTATACTAATACTCTAATGACAGTTAGTTGAAATGTAGTTGCAAAGTAACTTATAGTTAGTAGAATGTCTAAAGTGGGCTATCGAAATAAAGGCCTTCACTTTCATGTGTCTGTATGGTCCACAAGACGGTTTCCCAAGATGGTGTCCCATTTGTCATTTTATGATTCAAATTGTTGCTCCTGACCGCCCTTTAGTGAAGCGGTCTACTACCCAACAGTCCATGTGGCATTATGTCACCAAAGCGTGGACTGAGGGTGAAATTTTTTATATGACCGAAGGTGCTCACACTAATAGTTAGGTTTTCTAACTAGGTCAACTAAGGATTTCCCATCCTGGTCTAGTGGTCTAAGTTGTGCTGCCAAGCCTCAACGTCTGTCCACATTTGCGTCTTGAATACCCATTAAGCCAGATTGCAAGGTTGAAACAGATGGGAGTTAAAGGTCTACACTCTCTTGGGGTCTAGATCAAGACCATGCCTCATTAACAGTGGTTACTTTTACTTTCAAGGGTCTCTAATTTTTCTTGAAAGAATCAATCAATCTTTGTCTTAACAAAGGTTGATTTGTCCTTTGTTTCAAACAAAGTGTTGATACATGTTGGTACAAAACATGTTAAGGGCATCTATTCTTCGAATTTTGTTCAGGAATTCTAGTTGAGGTTGGGTTTTTGTAAACTCACAGAGTGTATTCCTTGTATTCTAAGATTTTCACCCTTCAAAATGAGGACAGACTTGGCTCGTCTCACGTAGCCTGAGAGCGAGTCCAAGCCCTTCTCTCAATCATGTTTGGAAGCCCTGTTAGACCTCAGCCAGGTTCTTGCCAGGCAAAGTTGATGGAGTAACCACAAAGGGCTCATAACGTTATACTGAAACTCGTGGGAAAATGGAGAAAATTATTTTCAGAGGTTTCTTGGGAGAGTGGGAAAGAGTAGGGAAGCAGTTATTCAACATCGAGAAAGAAAAGATTCACTGCCGCATTTCCTGTTAAAGTGCCGGGATCTTCATAAATTATGCATTTTTTATGTCTCTGTTTATCTTACATCTGCAATTGAGCAGTTGTGGAGCCTCTTGCTTTGAACTAACAGCGCTCCATAGACACATAGCTGTAGAAATCACCGGCTTTTATGTGAGAAACGCTGCTGCCTGTGAGAAACCATGCGGTTGGATCACAAGTCTGGCACAGTCGGTCTCCTAAAATAACAGAGAAGAGGTAATTAGCACTTCCTGCTTTTACTCTAAAAGAGAATTACATGAACCATATGGAAAGGAAAGACTGGAATATAGACCCTGTTTAGACTTGGTATTAGGGCTGTAACGATACGCGATATAAAATCGAAATCGCGATACTCAGGTCCACGATCCTGTATCGCGATGTGAGAAGGCAGAATCGCGATCACACCCCTTCCAACTCCCAGAGTTATCCTTCCTGTCCAGAACCAGGGCTCGAATTTCGGCGCGGGTATTGCGCATAATTCTAATCATTCCCGCAGGTCTCCCATTTATAATGTGGGAAATTCCCGCAATCGTAATCCACACAGATAATAAAATAAAATCATTCTTTTAACAACTATCTTCCAGACGCAATTTCACAAACAGCGGGAGTGTTCAGCGGTGCCGCGCGTCTTCTATCTCTTCTCATAATGTTTTGTGCAAGGCAGGCATCAAGCGCTGCGGCGATAATACACACTCGCGTTTTGGAGTCGGGACCATAGACTGTAAGGTCGGGACATGACGGAATATTCACTTGCACAATCGGGCCAGCAGTGCATCGTGACTGAAGTCTTTTTAAGTCTTACCAGTTTAAACATTCAAGCGATTTTAAACTAATCAGTGCTCGCGCGCTCTCTGAGATTATTTTCTATGCGCACATTCATAGAAAATCCGCCTCAAAAACAGCTGGCTAGTAACTATTTTTCGCGGATTATATTGCTTTAACACGCAAAATTGTCAATTTCGGTCTTTGTGAGTAGGCTATACTCTAAATAGGCTATAGTCGGTTTTGTCTTTAATAAACATAAAACGCATGCCAGTATAATGAACACAGGATCCGTGCACTAGCTCTTAAAGTGACGGCAGCCATATGTGTCTGTCATTAATTTTGTTGTCAAAACAACAAAAGATGGCTTTAAGTTAAAGGAATCAGGATTAATAGCCTATGTATTTAATTTATTCAGGACTAAAATACTACCCAGTGTTATTTTCCATTTGATTACTTTATTCAGTATCTGTATATAAATACTAGTGTTAGACCTATTCAAAAACTTTTCTCTTTAATTGTCTTTATTTGTATCTTTATTCTATTGTATTTATTTGTGCTACTTTTTTCAATTTAATTAAACAATTTAAATCAAGCTTCCTTGTGATGTGTAAATTCTTAACAACAATAGGCTATTACCCCATTGTAAAAATGCAATGAGCGCAAACATTTAGGCAAGATAAATGTAATAATTTTGTTTGGAAAAAATGCCCCCCCTTTCTCCCCTCAAACAAAAAAAATCCCCCCCATGAGAATCATCTAAAGGGGGGATCCCCCCCCCCCTCCTCCCCCCCTCCCCTCCCCTCAGGCCCATGAGAACTACCACATCTTTAAATTACTATTAGTATTATTTGAAGTTAACATTATAAAATAGCCTACGTAGACCTACACCACAAAACTAGTTGAGGATAAATTATTTAAAATTTGGCAATTTCAGCATTATGGACGTGAAATTTGCAGCCAAAACTTGAAATATAAATTCTCAGAAAGTGCATTAAATTAATCCTCAATTGACCGGCAACACGTCCAACATGCAGATGCATATTACGGCACCATCCCGAAATCAATTTAGTTGGAGTACAGAGCACAGCCCAAAAGCAGCAGCCTACACTGCCGTATAGTATAATAATTTGCATAGTTATTATTGTTCTTTGGTGTTTAGATTATACAGGTTTTTCCTAATGTTATTTAATAAAAATACCGGTATTTTTTTTCTTCTCTCAAAATCTCTTTTTTTCACCACAAGCCCCGCCCCCTCAAGCCCCGCCCCCGTGATAGAATCGCGATACGAATCGAATCGTGGGTCAAAAATCGTGATACGAATCGAATCGTGGGTTTGGTGTATCGTTACAGCCCTACTTGGTATGGATATCCATCTCCAGTGATCAGATCAAAAGTTGTCAGGTGAAACTTTACACCTGCTACAAACATGCATCTCATTTACTCCCACAATGGATTTTATCGAAGAGGTTGTATCTCTTTTTGTGACTATGTATAACTTAAAAGGTTTCACTGTGCATGTAGAAAATATTTTCCCAACTTAAATGCAACAGAATTGACGTTAGCCAGAATAAAACAGTCCCATAAACATGCTGTCTTACTTTTACACTGCAAAACAAGATATTTCTCATATTTACTTTTATTCTTTTAATCTTATATAAAGAATATAAACATTTAAGGAATAATAAGGTACAAAGATGTAGGTAACTAATTGTTAGTCAACTAGAAAAGGCTTAGTTGAAAACGTCTCCTTGCTATTTTTTTCCGACACATTCAAAATCATTACTTTTGCCAGTGCTTTGCAGCAAGCTTTATGTGTGCGCTTAAGCGCAAGGCATATATTCCACCCCCCCTATATATTTAAGTAGGCTAAATAAATTCATTTAAACATTTGATCAGTCAACTAATGGCTTAAATGAACGACTACTAGTCGACTAGAAAAATCTAGTCAGGGACAGCCCTACAAAGATGTCCCTTTGAGGGTACTGTCCTGTGAAAAGCTGTTGCACATCTAAAGGTACAATTTTTGCACATTTCTCTTCTGAGAGTGTGTCATTTGTCTTAAATGTTATCTTAAGTCTAAGATTAGCTTTCAGGATTTGTACCATCCCCCAATTCTACAGCATCCTGCTATTAGGACACCTCAGAACAAACTGATAATTAAAGTCTCAAAGAAAGCATTAGACCAACTAACTAACAAGAAATAAAGCTGGCTAATATCCCATGAGACTATGCCACCATTTAGCACACAGTCAACCTAAGGCTCAGCTTTTCATCCTATGCATATCTGCTGTTTATTTAAGAACAACAGCTAAGAAGTATAATAGCAGAGGGCATCTGGGTAGGCTACGCTATTAGCACTTTGTCAGGTCTGAACGGAGGGGGGAAATGAAGACAAATTTGGAGCAGGGAGCTAGCTGTTTGCACAGACGCTAGCTGTGGTAATAAAAGAAGTATGCTAACCCTCCAGTCCTATTTTTGTGTTATTTGGGTGGCTTGTATAATGGGCTGAGATGTTTGGGTAGTTTGTGTAGTCAATGCTTTATGTGGTAAGGAAATAGTAAATATTTTTAGTCACTAAACCAAGCTAACTAAACCAATTTAGCCTACATAATAGCACAGCAATTTCAATAAACCCCCCCAAAATTACTAACAAGCTAACCTCACATTTCTTTTTTATGAAAAAGGCTGAAAATTCTCTGAAATCTCTGAAAATTGTTTAAAACTGTAATAATCCGTCAGACACTATTAAGTCATAATAGCCGATCTTAGACTGGAAAAATATTTTTAAAATTGGTTTGACCTTTTCTTTACCCCGTACTAGTCAGGAAACGCCTATAGCATAACCATCTATGCTCTGAAATGACTGTAGGAAGCAAACAGGATTTTTCAAGGGAGTATGTCTTGCCTCAATGCCTTATTTTGAGTATTTTGTGGCAAAAGCAGATGGGTAGGTTTTAGAAGGAGCAGTCTTTTTTAAATGCATTTTTTCCCATCTGGCTTGAGGGCCTGAATGGGGTTTCTGTGGGTGGTCCCACAGGCCTCTGGGTTATAGCTTTCCAGCTCTGAGCAAACATGAAATAGCCTTAAGATGCTGAGATAAATTGAGTCAATTCTCTTTGAATTACTGCATGATTTGGGAAGAAGTCTTAAACCAGTTAACATCTGCAACCTCGAACAAGACCTTCAGTACTACTGCTGATTTCCGATTCATGATTCTAAGATACTTGTCTGTATCATTGGAATGTTGATTAACAAATAAACTATCTAATTTAAATTAAGGATCTGAATTTAAAATCTTTCATGACAATCCACAAGTTTGAATTCCTTCTCCTCAACTAATCTGCCAGTCTGAAGGAAAAGCAGTGCAGGTTCCCCTGAGACCAGAACGCGTTTCCTTCCGTTCTGTCTTCTGTCCGAGAATGGGGGTGTGGTGACACAGTGGTATTTGAATGAGCACGTCTGTGTTTACCCTAATGTGTTTGTTTGTGATGGTGAGGAATGGCGAGAATAGTTGGCATTTAGGAATGTTACAATAAGAGCCACTTCAAGAGGCACCTGTAGCAATGGCAGCTGGGTCCACAATATGGTCAGACTGTGGCATGCATGATATGTTTGCAGTGCCTGTCCAGTGCAAGTTATGCAATAACAGCTATCTCTCCTCAAGCAGGCAGATCAGTGTGGCACCTGAACAATGTTTAGAATGGAAGACAGAAGGCCCCCCTATAGAGATAGAAGTCATTGTTTTTAATGTAGGATGCCAAATCAGAATTAGCATTATAAAAACCACGATAATCAGAATTTGTCTCGGTATGTCAGGATGGCTGGCTGCCAAATTTTGTGGCAGGTGGCTTTTTAGAAATACTGGATTGAATTCCAATAGGGAAGTCTTAAATTAGCGCCTAAAGTTACCCCAAGGTTCCAGTCCCTTTCTTGGCTTTAAGGATGGATGCTTTGATTTGTGTATTTAGATGTTTCTGGAGACTGTGGTGGTGTCCACCGCATCACCCTGAGTTGGATATGTGTAGTGGGGTGGATGGGAGTTTGGGAGAGTGGCCGATGTCAGCTCACAGGGAGATCAAGAATTAGGGGAGGAAGGGGGAGGGTACATAAGGGAGCAGAAACCCCCTAGGAAACCAGGATGAGGGGGAGGGTTGGGCCAGCGATTAAGAGTCTGAGATGTATCTTATTAGCCCTGTCCAGGTTCTTCTGCACCACCATGTTACCAGCCAAGAGTTCATTCATATTGTTCTTGCTCCTAATGTTTATCAGTGGTTCTTCCTCTTTAGCTCCGTCTGGACTTGCTTAGGATGCTTCCAATCTGAAGACAGTCGTCTTCCTGTTTAGCAGGTCCTTCTGGTTCTTTGTGATCCATGGCCTGTTCTTGAGAAAACATAGTCGTGTAAAATAGTCATCGAGTCCCTAAAAGTCCTCACCACATGACTCAACATGTCCCAATATGTCTCTTTCAAGAATCCACCCTTTATCCAGTTTCTCACGGTTCAAATGTTTTCAGGCAGGCACCGGATGACTGGTTTGTATGTTTGGATAATCTACCAAGTTGTGGTTCAGTCTGTCCATGGATGACAAACGTTTTATGCTTTTTGACATTGGTGTACAGCAGGTCTGGGTCTTGTTTTCTCTGGTTTTGCAATCCACAAACTCAAAGAAAGTTGTAAGGGTGGAGAACGATGAACGTTTAAAACCTCAGAGATGGCAATGAGTGTGTTTGAATGATTTGTGGTGAGTTTGCAAACCACACTATTGCCGCTGTAGCAGGTCCACTCCCTATTTTTTGTCATTCTCTCTCAAGCTCCTGTCTGCTCACAGATATTGATGTCCACGCAAGCACAACCGCAAACTTGGGAGCCTCAGCTCTTTGCCAGGTTTCTTGTAAGCACATGGACCTACATTTTAATTCTCAATAGATCCAAGCCAGCAGTAAGGACCTATAATGATATTGATAGTGATCAGGTATGGTCTGTATTTTGTCTGGATGTTCTGCTACCAGACGGCTACTACCCTTTATTGGCGTCAGCATGTCAACTGTACCCTCAATATGGGTGCATGTATACAAAGAACGCAGGTTAAGCAGCTGTTGTTTCTTATGCTAGAAAACCATTCATGTTAGCCCCGACTGAAAAGGTTTTCCAAAAATCGTATTATATTATATGTTGATTGTTGTTTGCATGTCACTGCAGTTCGTAAACTCTTGCATAAATAAAATTGCAGAACTTAAGAGTTACAGTTGCTCAGAGGAATGAGGTAAGGTAATTGAAGACATATAAGGATTACATTTTCAGCTTCAAATAACAAACCTTCTGAACCAAAATTTTAGCTGTGAGTGTTTGGAGTTGAAACAATGATATCTTTATGAATGGCATGTTTGGGTGGACTGCCACAAAGAAGCTTTGTTTCACTGCATGCAACGGGGGCTGCTTTCCGTGCTAATGGCTACACTGGAGTAAGACAGAATGTTTGACTCATTTAGGTGTGAAGGTTAGAGGTCAGAGGCTTAGGGTGTCGGGATGATTTTTCACATCTGTGAGTTTCCCTCAGGCCTAAAGAATCAAGATACACCCTCCTGTCATGGGTGTGGGTGATTCTGGTGGATTTTTGACTTTCTTTTAATGGAAACCCCCTTTAATACGCAGTACATGGTTTAAGGAAAGTACGGTCTGTTATTTAAAAAAATATTTTTTTAAAACTTTTCTCTTGAGAAGAGATCCAATTATCCATTAATTATAAAATAAAGATTTCAACTACTTTTACTGTAAATGTAATAAAATAGGCCGAGCAGAATGGTACTCAGACTGGGGTGAACATAACTTGTGTAATTACTGGCAGTATATTAAATGCAGTGTAATTGGTCCGAAAATCACTGACTTTGTGCCAGGAAAGTGAGGTTTGTGTTTGATATGAATAAGGTTTCCACTATAAAATGGTGAACAACCATTACAAGATTTGCCTGTGATGTTTCGACCAAATCCTATTAGCAATTTCTATTGCAATATTTTAGATCTTAAGAGAACATATGAGCAATTATTGCAGCCTGCTGATTCTTGTTACTGCATGTTTTTATATGAAAGAAAACAGAATGATATCTAGATTTTTTTTTCTGTGCTTGTCCTGTTAAATGCTTTTTTTTAAATAATGCCCGTTGACTCACCATGTCAAAGCTTGACCATTGTGACACTGAAACAACAAAACAGATGGATTCAATTACTTGTAGTTTAAACATTATGCAAACTTTAAATATACTGTACCCTGTGTCTTAATAAATTACATTAAAAGGCTGCAAATAATTCATAGTTCTACTGAAAAAGTCATGTTGTGTCTTCAGCAAATGTCTGTGTCCAGCAAATGTGTTAACTCATAGATGTTCTTGTTTAATGAAGTGGCAGGCCTTGAAACCAGACATCTGAAGGAAGAGGTATAGCATGAGTATGCGTGTGCGAGGCAAAGAGGGGAAAATAAAATCAACATTTGACACTATGCTATATTTCCATTCATCCATGCTGAAGTTCCAAGTCCATCAGATTTGCCATTGCTCAATCACTCAGAGGCTGAACAGCAGGCCCATTGTGTTCGGTCTCTCTTAATAGGGAAGTTGTGTTCCAGAGGCGACTACAACACAGTTGTAAAAGTGCTTCTATACATCGGATGGGTAAAGGATGAAATCAGAGAGGCAAGTGTCACTATTGATGTTGTTTTTGTAACTGGCCCTACTCAGACCACTTTGAACGGGATTCGAAGCAGTTTCAATGGTGTGGGAGGTGAATGCACTAACAAAAACTTTAAAGATCGCAGCCTCTATCGTCAGTCGCTAGTGCACCACTTGAGGCCAGGGAAGTGAGGTTTACTTGC
This sequence comes from Siphateles boraxobius, assembly GCF_051911475.1. Lineage (NCBI taxonomy): Eukaryota > Metazoa > Chordata > Actinopteri > Cypriniformes > Leuciscidae > Siphateles > Siphateles boraxobius. The sequence goes on from NW_027509192.1 coordinate 18,130,826, forward strand.
ATAGTTCTTACTAGCTGGCTTCTGTTACACTCACCCCCCAAAAAATCACTCCCATCAGGGTCATGGCACCAATATAACTGGTCCTAATGACACCACTCCAAGCGGGATTCAAACCATTGTTGCCGGCATGGGAGGCAAGTGCAATCGCTAGTGTGCTTCTTGAGGCCAGGGGAGTGAGGTTTACTCACTCGGATCTGAGCTGGCCCCTGTGGTTTGAACAGACTGTTTACCGTTAATATTAAACTTTGCTAATCTAAAGACCAGTACATTATATAAATCTGAGGGCCTTTGCAAAACTCCCTGTGGTGGTTTTTAAAAGGCAAGCACCACCCATATTTTATTCAGAATTTTTGTTTTTGATTTGAGCAAGATGTGGAGTAAAATCTATTACCTGTAACATGAGAGCAATGAAGTAATTTGTGGTTATATCTTGTAAACATGAAAAGAAACCACTGGCTCCACAGTAGGTATGAATTCATAAAGCAAGATCTTCCTGAGGAATGAAGCCATATTGTGATCATTTTTTATATTTGTTCAGCTTATGATGGTATATCTTTCAAAGCAAAGTCAGAGGATTATGAAAAGAGATTCCCTAATCTCAACAAAACCACAAAGCCAAACTACTGCATATTGTGTGCTCCATCATTTTGGATATCCATGTAGCATGTTTTTTTCCCCCTTAGGGTTTTTGTTTTATTATTTAATTATCTTTAGAGAAACACATCTGCTTGACTGACTGGATTAGTGGCGAAAACATGTCACACGGCCGCTGAAAAGATTCCAAACGCATCTAAAAGCTCTCCTGAGGCGTGACGGGACGCAGGGCAGTCAGTCTTCCTCACTGTGATTAATTAGCCTGGCAAGCATGTGTGAAGTGATCATTGCCTGCCGATGTGCACTCTAATGATGTTACCCAGAACGCTCAGATGCAGATAAGACTCAATCTGAACTAAACACATGCTTAGTTATTTTTGCCTACTGTATAAATGACCAACCACAGGCACACAGCTGACCACCCTCAAAGCTCTCAGTTGCTATAGCTAGACTGTTAGCGCTACTTTAGATATCATCAAACATCCATATTAAGCAATATGCTTACTTTTTGTGTGCATATTTTCCAGATTTGTAATTTTTTTTACATTTTGTATAAACATTTGTATAATAATTACAATTTAATTAGTCATATTTACACCAACTTTATAGTCAAATTTACAAGGACGGATTTATTATCTAGTGTCTGTATTTTCATATCTGTTAGCTATTAGCTAGTCAAGTCAAGTCACATTTATTTATATAGCGTAAATGGCATCATGGTCCAGCTTAAGTAAGTTCATTGATGTTTCATTTTTGTTGTAAAAAAGTTATTAATTTTGTTCATTTATATATATACCCACTCCCATCAAACCCGTGATGTCATCATCCAGCTCAGTTCAGTTCTCATATAATGGTGTCAGTGCTGGCAGATCAATATTATTGTTGAATATTAAAATAAATGTTAAATTTGATGTCCCCAACTAAGCTAGTATTTGTTAACCACATTTTCTGCCACGGTTCTCTGATTCAGATCTCAGGTCAGATCAATATGTTAAATATGGTATGAATTAGCAGAATATCAAACATGTGAAACGGCAACATTGCCTTCAAAATACATCAATGTTGACTTATATTATAAATTATTAATCATTTATATAGTGTCACTAGCTATGTTTCCATCCAAAGTTGAAATATCGCATAAAACATATGTGAATAAAGCAGCGTTTGCATCTCATGTGTTCAAGAGAACAAAATCCTCACATCCTTGAAAATTGGCACAATATATCTGTAATAAAAATGGAAGTTGCTGCAATCGGGGAAGCCGCTGTGGCTCTTTTTTCCTCCATCAAGAATGACTTGCGTCTCAGACGCGCAGACGAAATGTAATACTTGATGTAATGATGTAATACAATCATGCTATCTTTCATGTGTTTGGGATTTATTGTGAGACACTTCTGGGTGGGAATTGAACCAAATCATTTTGATGACAGAGTTTGGCTTAGGCAGTTTAGAACAACCAAACCAACATTTGAGATGCTGTGCAATGAAACTGATCCGCTGGTTTGTCCAGTTTTCCAATCACATCCACTGTTGAGACAAAGCCACATGAGTTTTTTTTTTTTGTTGAGAATCGAGGGATTTATTAAGCTAATGTGTTTCTATTGTAGTTTATGCGCATGTCTTAAACTATCCACCTAAATGTATTCACCTCAATTGAGAATTTATGTGAATCTTGGCGCTTCCATCCAGCGTTTTTTATGCAATATTCCAAAATGTGTATAGAAATAGGTGGATGGAAACATAGTGAATGTATTTTATCTCAATATTTATTAATATTTAGTATTTAGCAAGGTCTTTCAAGTTTATCTAGCTTCTGTGTTTAGCTATCTATTAACTACTGTTGTATGCTACTTTTGTATGTATGTTGTATGCTCTTTTGTGGTGAAAGTTATTAAATATCGTCACTGAATGAATTTCTATTGAAGTCATCATTCACTCGTATTGTTTTTTTTTAAGACTAAGTCATATTTCGTATTTCGTATTGTAATTGTTAGAGTCAGACATAATAGGTGACATTTACTGCATTTTTTATATTTACGCCAACTTTACTATGCTACTTAACGTCTTCATCGTTAGCTTATCTGTTAGCTACTGTTTTGTGACGGATCTCAGATCAGGTTAACATATTAATACAATTACTAAATAGATTAAAGACCCCTGACCTCGTGAACAGCTGTTTTTAGGTGCAGTTAACGTTAGCCATGTGGAAAAATTTACGGTCGACATCTGGACTCAGTAATCCCATTGTTTCTGTATGTGTGGGCAGCACGGGCCAAAAGCAGGTTGCACATATTAAAACATTTGTGGCTTTTTTATAGATTGTGTTTTAATCTTGAATGACTATCATCTCAAAGGCCATTGTATTTCAGCCGTAAATGACTGAAGTGCTGACCAAGGCTGTTATGAAAGAAGAGCTTGTGTTTGTAGCAGGTGGCCTCCGTTGAATGTGAAATGCCACTTAGACATCAGAGAATCAGGCCTCTGGGCCCATAAAGGAGAGAGACCTCAGCATTTAACACACTCGGATACACACACAGGAACAACCGACATGTGTTAGACCAAACACATCTTTAATTCCAGACCAATTATCCAACAGGAATGCACTCTATACTGACACCGCTGCTGTCACTGAGAGAGTGTAATGGGCTTCTTTAAGAAAAAGACTTGAACAAGAATTTCAGTAAATACACACAAATAAAGAGGTTTGTTGGTCTAGTTCCTGTTGTGAGGAACTCTAAAATTGATTTTCACCTAAGTTAAACTAAAATAGCATCTCTTTCTTTCTTTCTTTTTCTCTGGTCACACTTTTCTCCCAGAAGCGATGATCTAAGGCGAACGAGGGAAGGAGATTCTTTGTGTGTGAGTGTGTTGGGATGGGCTGTGGGAAAGGCAGGCGTGTGTTCAGACGAGGCGTGTACTCATGGGAGATTTCTCGCTTGCACTGCCAGTTTCTAAACTTACAGAAGCTCGACTAGCCGTGCTCTCATGGTGCGAGAGCGAAAATTAAGTGCGAAGTGCTAAGAATACATGGAAATAGAGTAGATTGGATGCTTACCTAACGTCAATCATTCATAGCACAAAATACTGAATAAACATTAGTGTGACACCTAAACTGTATGGTGCTTTTTCCTTTTTTCCTTTAAACTTGGATAACTCTTACATATAAGAATGAAGTCTGTGCAGTTTGATGACAACTGGAAATGAATGCTCAACGGTTTACTGTATCTTTGGTTTCCTTTCAAAAAAAAAAATATACAGTGGAATATTTTTAATTTCATATGATCAGAGTGCCACTGTAATTTTTCTGTAACACCAAAACTAATTGGTCCTCTAAAACTAAAACAATTCTAAAATTCAAATTTAAAATGTAAAAATATATATTTTGCTTTTCAAAATGTTTTATTATATATATATCAGAAACATTATTTTACTATTCAAGGCAAGCCGCCTTTATTTCTATAGCGCTTTATACAATGAAACATTTTCCTGTTTTCTATCTTAACTTTAATGTTGGGAAAATGTAATATTCATTTAATATTCAACAATAATATTGATCTGCCAGCATTGACACCATTATATGAGACCTGAACTGAGCTGTACGATGACATCACCGTTTTCTCCAGAGCAGCTATATACTGTATATAAATGATCAAAATTAATAACTTTTTTACAACAAAAAAATCAGTGAACTTAAGCTGGACTATGACGCTATTTTCTTCTAGAAACAAACTTTGTTGTATTTTTATCCTGTTATCTCTATAAAGCTGCTTTGAAACAATCTGTATTGTAAATACAGCGCTATATAAATAAAGGTGATTTGACAATGTTGTAGAATTCAGTCCTGCTGTAAAGCAGCTCTATAAAGAGAATAGTAAACCGTTATTGATCAGTTGAAATTAGTTTGGTGTTGATTCAGTTCGGTTTAATAACTGTGTAAGAGCTACTTTATTGATGAAATTAACTAATTTCATAATTGAAAACAGTGTGAAAACAGTGATGTCATCGCCCAGCTCCGTTTAGTTCTCATACAACAGTATCAGTGCAGAATATTACAGTGGCAAAAAACTTGTGAGAAACTCCTCTGGCCAAACTAAAATAGAAAGAATATTCTATAACTCTGAATATTCCTGTCTAATTAGACACTAGCACCTTTTAATGAAACCCATAAATGGAAATAGATCACAGGCTTGTCAAGTGACGCCCTTTATGACCCTTGTGAGTAAACGGTAACCGCAGAGAGAGTATATGCAGGCATGTGTGCTTATTGTAAAGCCGATTCCATTGTAAGGAACGGCCAGCATCAGCAAATACTCCAGGCTTTGTCCTGCCCTATAGACGCTGTACCCACTGCAGCTGGACCAATTTGTTGTGGGTTGGATTTTCATGGAGGGGTTGAGATTCTCATAAACGGCGGTTTCTCATGCTGCATCCATTATGTTTGTGTGTTTGTGGACAGATATGTGCATGTGTTTGCAACTCATCTAAATCAGTGCATAGTCGTATAAAGCATGCTATCTGATCCATGATGTAACAAGAAATTGGAACCACAAATCAATCCAGAAATGGGAACTCCAGTAATCATTTACTTACATGTGCGTTCTTCTCTGACTTCCCTGAAATCCTGGCCCACAATTAATTGGACAGTCATGGAGAACTAACCAAGCAATATATTTTTATACCTAGCCATATGTTTTATATTTACAGTCATGTACCACAGGAGAGGAAATAAGGCCTTCTTGAAATCTCTGCATCCCGTCAGCCATATTTAGTGGTGCTTGTTGTAGCAGATATCACTATCTCTTATACTCTTCTCTCTTCTAAGTAGGCCTATTCTCTGGTGCATAAAGGCCTGGGTATACTTCATTTTCCTAGTTCCTCCTCAACTCGCGCACAGTCGAGTCCACACAGCTTTTAAAGTATACTCCAACACGGATGAGCACGGAGTGTGACACATGCGCAGTACAATTGCTTTTCAATACTCTACAAGACATTAGAGGGCACCACCGAGTCGTGTCATTTACAGGACATTCGCTCTGAGGATAGAAGAACGAAAGTAGCGGATCCGCCATTGCATGCAAAGTTTTGAACAAGAACCAATACAAAAACGATGGAGAATGATATGCTGCTTTGTTTACTGTTCTTGTTTTATATCGCTCTTTCTGCACTCTTCTTCGACTACTACACAATACATCACAACTGCGTATTGCCACCTAGTGGACTCTTCTGTCTCAACACTCACCTTGCGTATGCGCTGCTGTAAGTACACCGTCCACTTGGACAGATAAAACTATCTAGTGTGCATGTCGAACGCCTGTTTTTGTGCATGCTATCAAATAGAGCATGCTTTGAAAGGCTTTGTGTTCAGCCAAGTGTTTCTCTCAAAATGTAAGTATATTTTGGCTTTACTATAAAACTGCCTTGTAACCACTTTAGCAATTAAACTTAAGCAAACACTTCGCAACCAACAGAACACCCAATAATCACCTATAGAAAGACCCTTACAACTAGAGATACCGCCATAGAAACCACCTAACCGCACTGGAACCACCCAGAAGCCTTTAGCATTTAGTTTTGCTAAGGTCTTGTCACTGGAAGCATATATTTAGGATTGTATGCATGTAAAAAAGGTTATTTCCCTCTGTGTATCTGATTTCATGTCACATTTTGGAGTGTTGTTGGTACTCAGCCACCCTGAAGTTGTAAATATACTGTAATAAACGTAAATCACAGATACCATTATGAGGGTGTTTACTGTAAACAAACATTTGGCTTTGTCTACTGGAATTTATGATCCCAGTGTTTGTGAGTAGTCTGAGGAGTCATTCCCATAGTACTTTACTGTTGCCACACTGTGGTATTATAAATAGGCTGTATTCAGGAAACATGGAGCCACCCTCATCTGTAAATGTCTTGAATCTTTGGTAGAACCAGAAATCATTGGCATCTTGAATCTGGCCCTGTTGGTAGTATGGATAGGCACTTATCAGCATTCTGGATGGATCCTTTAAGTCCCTTTAAAGTACAAGTTATGCTCAATTAACTGAATTTATGGTGTATTGATTACCACAATAAATTATTTCAAATCTGTTAAAAAAGGCCCTTACAATGGAAGTAAATGGGCCATTTTTGGAGAATTTAACAACAGAAAAAATGCGTATAAAATGTATCAAAGAACTTACATTTATTCTTCTTTTAAAGGGGACCTATTATGCAAAAATCACTTTTACATGGTCTTTGAAAATAAATGGGCTGCCAGTGTGTGTACACAACCACCCTATAATGATAAAAATCAAAATCAGTTTTTTTTTAACAAGCATAATGTTTGTCTTTTGGATATACTACTAAAACAGTCGCTGTGCCCGAAAATGCCAACTTCTTTACTATAAAGTATGTGAAAAACAGTTTACCAAAAGAGTAGTATGTCCAAATGCATAGTGTTCAAAAACCATTGGGCAAAAATGGCCCAGATGACCTCCTGTACTACTTCCACCGAGATTCGATGGACACTTTATAATCGCATGCAGAATGCGATTTCGAACACAGGCAGCATTTTAATGATACATAATCTGCCCCATTCACTTCCATTGTAAGAGGCTCACTGTAAAGGAAAGTGGAAATTATTGTTTGTGTGTTATGCCACAAATCTTGTCAATTGAGCTTAACTAGCACCGAACCCAGAATATTCATTTAAAGTTCACAGATGGGATAGAGATCCGTCTTTCCTGTGAAGCTCCATGCATAAATCAGAAACAGGACTTACAATATTGCTTTGTTTTCGCTTCTCTGGTAGGGTTCCTTGCTTGTTTCCTTTTCCTTGGCAGGTCTCTCACCCCTGAAGGCCAAATCAAAGCTTTGTCCAGAACTACAAAGAACCAGTGAGAAACGTAACTGCACAAGTTTCCCCTTCCTTGATCTCTCCGTTTTTCCCGATCCTTTCATATGGACAGGATGTCACTACTGGAGACAACTCAACTAAATCAACCAATGATGGCTCAGCAAAACATAAATTAAAAGACGGAAACTTTAGAATGAAGCTTTGACTGTCTCATAAACCAAACTCTGACTCACTAAGTCCAAAACATCCCAACCAGTCTGGAAATAAAAAGAGGTTGAAGGAGCAAAGCAGATCATTTCATGTTATGTAACCGTAGCAGTTCTTTTTCCGCCACAAGTCATTGCTTTAATAAAGCCATCCTGGTCTTATGCAATAGTTTAACGGGGCAGGTGATCAGTTTAAAGTTTTGAACATGCTGCATTGCTCTGAGAACCTTGAATTGACTCATTTTAGTCAGATTATACTGGGAAAGTCCCACTAACTCACCAACACTGAACCACCAGGTTATTCAAGAAAACAGCACTGTGGACGTAAGAGAAGATGTTTGCAGAGGAAGTGACTGTCGTGGGCTTGTGCAACCTTTGTTATCTTAGACAACACCTTGGAAACAAAAAGACAGTTCTAGTCAGCATTGGCTATCATTCTTGTGATTTCTGGTCAAATGCAGTGAGGTTTATTAGTAATGCTGTTTGGATTTAGTCAAAGTGTTTCACAATCCCAGAATAGAATCTGCTGAAGTTTCCAATTCTTGCATGTGTTAGTGTGTTGCAAGGTAGTAGTTTTCAAGGTTGGGTTATGGATAAAAATGTCACATTTGTTTTTCCTGATCTGTCTTGTGACTGTCGTTTTGAAAGTGGTAAATACTGCAAATGAAAACTGATTTTGTGTAGAATAAGTTTCTATTGCATATGACTCTGAAAAAAAAAAAACACGGCAAGATCCATGTTTTAAAATCCCCCTGTAGTCAATAATTTTATCCCTTAAAACTCATCTTTGATCACCAAAATGATTAAAGTGTTTTTTCCTTGAAAAAAATGTCTTCATGCCTTAAAATAGCTTGAATGTAACTCTACACTCTTGCCTCATTTAGTATATGTGGTTCTATGAATATGCAAATGAGCCCCGCCTCCACTCACTCACTCCAGCTCAGAGATCCACTCGTTGACGATCACTCTGTGACCTAGTTGGTTAGAAGATAGTTTGTGACGTCAGAAACACCAGCGATTTCAAACCGTGTTTTTGAGACTTTCTTTGGTTTTAAGGAGAAAATACTCAGCAATGGTGTTGACTTATGAATTTACACATGTTTTTTCTTAAAGCATATTAAAAACAGCACATGGACATATAAACAACATTAAAAGCTTGATTTTCACCACAGGTGGACTTTACATTTTAATTTAGTTTAATTGTATGCCCACAAACGACAATTTCTTTTATTTACAAGATTTATTTTAGCCGTCACATGAAACTCCAGTGGCCTCATTTATAAAACACGCACAGATATGAACTTAAAGTGTGCGTATGCAAAAATCCTCGCCAACGTTCATATTGATATGAACGGTCTTTAAAGTGGCAGAGATGCACTTTTCCTTGTGGCAGGGTTAGAGTACTGCAGGTATTTGGAAATCTAAGCAGTTCTTGCCACCTTTCTCAGGTAAAGGATTTGGACGTTGACTGCTGCTCTTTTATATGTTAAAGAGTTCTTATCTGGAACGTTTTTTGTGCGTTCACAGATCAAATGTAGGGTGGTTTCTACACAACATTTTATAAATTAAGCACCAGATTACTCAAATTCCCTTATAAATAAATGAGTTTTGCTCGAAAGATTATGCCAAGCACCGCATTTTATATGTCATTTACATTTACAATTTGTCTTGACTGGTTTCCTTTCTTTGTGTTCTAGGTGTTCTATCACTTCCGGCTCATTTCAGTCCGTACACAGATGGATGTCAGACGGGATTGGAGAGCAGAGAGGATGCGTACGCTGAACTGGAGCTGCGGACACTCGAGCAGGCTTTACTGGCTACATGTGTGGGCAGCATCTCAGAACTGAGTGAGTGTCTCGACTTCCTTCCTGTCTGTCTGCCACGTCTGATACTCTTTTATCCGAGTATCCGTTTCTTTCTCTCGTGTTCATTATGAAACATACTGAATCATTTACAACTCAGAAAGGTCACATTTAAGCTTTAGCTTATGAGAAGGTTATACACGCTGGAATCTTTCAGTGTGGAGCTGATTGCAAATGTCATATCCTTAATATCGAATGCAAAAATTATTGTAAATAAATTATGTAAAAATGATTGTATAATTAAAAATATTGTATTCAGTGTTAATAGTCCAAAATAATAGTGCATCAAGAAAAATAAACGGAAAAAGTGCAAATGGACAAAAATATATGATATGCATATAATAATTATATGTATAAAAAAATTGAAATGTCCAACCTAAAATTATTTTTTATATACTTATGCATTTATATGCATGTTATTTTGCAAAAGTGTCTAAACACGTATATAAAGAGATTATGTAAAATATATGTAAAATATCATTGTTATTATATAAATAAAATTATATTCAATTCTAAAAGTATATAAAATAAAAAGTTTGGTTAATGTCTCTGCCTGTCATAGTGCTTGCATTGACACTCAACAGACTCAAGATTGTAGCAAGTATCATAAAGAGTAACAATTGCTTGGTGTTATCCCTGCAAACACAACATGGAAAGGGAGATAAAGCAGACACTGTTTATCTTTCTGGCACGGTTAGCCTATTATTTTATGCTCTAGATAAACACCACCATGTTGTTCCCAAAGAACAGGCATGTTTGCTTTCTAAACAGAAAGTTCTGTGACGGAAATAAATAAAAAACAGACAAAAAGAGGCTGGAAGTCAACTGAAAGTCTTGTGTATCTGTTATTTCTGATAATTCCTGTAGGATGTTATGGCGTTAATAGATACTCCTATAATGATTCAAAGATGATGAAACGCTTTACCAGTCTCTCCTCTGACTACATGATGACTGACTCATCTGCACTGAGACGAAGCATGTCTGTCTCAACACGGTTCCCTTGATAAAAGCAACATCTGGTCTGGGGTTTATTGTTTGCTCTGGATTTTATACAAGTGGAAAGCTGAACAAATGTAAAGTACAAAGATTACAGTACCTTATTCAGCGGAGTCTGACTGTTGGTTCATTGTGCAGTGTTTCGGTTCCCTCCTCACACAAGTTTACATTTGAAAATGGGATATTTCCCCTGCAGTTGAAGGAGGTCTTTGTTGGCATGGGCTGTCTTTCTCTGAGCTGTTTTACCTGTGTTTACCCATCATGCCACAGGCACAGAGGTGGCAGGGTTGGCGTTTTTCCTTTGGAAGGCACGGATTTCCTCCGGCAAAAGCCGAACACTTTGCTGCTTGTCTCCCACAGCACAAGGGCACGTTCATGCAGACCAAGCGTTCGGTTGGACATTAGCAATCGCACACAAACTCTATGAATTCAGTGAGAGCTCTCTTTGTGCACGCCTGTGAGGTTGGCACCTCCCCGCCAGCTCGCGTGTAGGTTTGATCCAGCTGTACCCAGGAGATGCGCTGGACAGTGGGGCATCTGTACGTCTTCAGCTGCCCTGGAACCCTTGACACACATGGCGCTTCTACACAACTGAAAATGGTGGATTTGGCCCATAAAACCAATCTGGGTTTGTGAAAAATTTGCTGTTGTTTGTAGCCTTTTCAGTTGGATTTTGGTGGAGTGGTTGAAAGGGAAGAACCGTAACACCCTGATATACTTCAAGCTAAATCAAAGAATGGACTGATGTGATGAATTTGTAAAGGGGACATAGCATGAAAATCTGTTTTAGTGCTAATCGTCCGCATCTAGCAACCCGGAAAACGTGAAAAGTGACAACCCAGTAACTTCATTTTGGTAAGCCTTTCTCTGCAAGCATGTCAAAAAATAAGCCGATTAGATTTCGCTCCCCTTCTGACGTAGGAAGGGAATCTTATTATAATATTACCGCCCCTTAATCTGCACGTTCCCACCCACGGCGCCTCCATTTGGTTTTCTCAAGGGACAACAGTGTAACCAGTTCTAACGCAATGGCAAAACTTCGAGCAAAGCATGCAAACTGTTCTGCCGTTGCTGCACAGATGAGCACAAAACACTATTTGACCAAAGAAATGTCACAGCTGTTTCATAAAGACCTCAGGGAACTGTGTCACCTTGTGTGAAAGTCAAACATGACGGGACATGCAAGTTGATGAGATGAAACTCCACAACAACTACATAATGTATCCTTAACCATTCAGAAACGTCCAGGTGCGTCTAAAAGTTTAACCTCTTCCTGAGATTCTCCGTAAGGCTGCACTCCCTGACATTCTGGATGAGTGAGATTCACGTGTTTTGTTATTGCCGGAGTATCCGAAGCTCGTGTAAAGGATCAGCCCTATTCTGAGGCGGAGCAGCAGTTCATTTGGATTTAAAGGGACACACAAAAAAACAATCTCTAAAAAATAAATGATCTGAGGGGTATTTTGAGCTGAAATTTTACATAAATCTATGGTTTCCCCAGAATTTGTCTATTACATCTTGTGAAAAGGGTCACAATATGTCAACTTTAAACAAAATCAGGCCTAAACGAAGTTTATTTAGAGTTTGTTTCCGAAGCTGGAAACAGATTGCCAAAGCAAACGTTACGGAAAAGGTTGCCTCGGCTGATAAACACCTTTGAACCTCCATTGGTCCATGGTGATGATGTAATAGGTGTGGCTCTGAGGCTCCACCCTCTTTGACATGGAAATCTTCTCTGGTTCATTTCTTCTGTTCAGTTGGTTGAGATACGATGCGAGTAGAAACACTAGTGTAATTTTTGTTGTGTGTTTGTTGCATTATTGAGAGGAAAGTCTGCGGTTAGTCTGTGTCAGGATGTTCGCTAACAGTATACCAGTGCTTAAGTTTTTCAAACTGATTACCGCTAAGCGAACGACAAAAGTATCTTTTCTATATCAGGGCCTTTACATTGCAACAAGTATTACCACGAGCTTTGAGGATGTTGTATTTATATCCCCAGTCCAATCGCACTGATCTCAGCCTTCAGGGCAGGCATTAGTAGCAAAGCCCCAAACGTCATAGTTTCATAAATACTCTTAAGACACTTTGCAGGGCCTGGCAGAACACAATAGGGCCCCTATTGCTACAAATTGGGCATCTTTCAGATAATAACAGAGGAATCTTCCTACTCACAAACCACTCTGTGGTTTGAAAATTAACCCAAGGGGTGATTACCACAAATGAATTCTACATGTTCCCACAAATGGAGTGACCAGCCCACTACTTTGCTTCTCAAATTAGCGTAGACATGCATTGAATGATATCTGTGCGTCCATATGTAGTTTAGTTAGTAATAGAACTGTTTCCTACCAAATGTTGAGAATTAAATTTGTATCGGACTCATGGTACAGTAGATGGTACAACAGTAGGCTATTCTTATTTAGTGGAACTGTGAGATCCATAAAGGGAAGAAACAGAAGGTGAGTGTTTCATCACCTGAGAGACGTGCAATTTCTCTCTCACATTCACAGATCTATGAAGGACAACTTGTGCTGGCTTTTGGTTTCAATAAGTGTCCAATGGCTCGTTAGTTTCTGCTTGAGCTTTGCTGATAATTTGATATCTGGGTCAATGACAAAGAAGAAAAAGGAAAGCAAAAATATTTTTTACAGTACTTTTTTTATTCATGTTAGTTTTAGTGGTTTTGAAAAAATGTTTTTATTTAATTTATTTAATTATTCTAAATCATTTGATCTGTTCTGATTCATTCTTATCCATTATATTATCATTACAATTATTGTATCCATTATTATTATATTTGTGTGTATTGGTGCAAGCATTCATAATTGTATCTCAACTTGATTTTTAGCTTAATAGGTTGAAGCAAATGCATTGTCTTTTTTTCCTTTTTGTGAAAAGCATCAATACAAAGAGTTAAGCCAAAAATATATATTTTAAGATAAAAAGTATTTTTGATTTATTGTATATTAATAATTCATAGATATAATTGTTTCTGGAAGGTTGTACCATGTGACATTTTACAACCTGAACTAACCTGGTCCACATGTTGTAAAAAGTCAATGAATGAACAAATGAATTTATTTGTGTTTTATTATAAATACATTTTCTTTTTCTTCATGTTGGTTGCACCACATGACTTGGAATTGTGTAATGAGTTAACAAAATGTATCATTGCTCAAACAATAATGCTAATACTGCTAAAAACAATACTATAGTGCCAGACTATAGTTTTTCTTTTTTTATATAATTTCATTCTATTACTAAGGATTTTTCTTCATTATGTTCCACAAAGCCCAGAAAAGTAGTAAAGACATCATTAAAATTGTCCATGTCACTACAGAGGTTCAACATTAATGATAATGTACTTTTTGTGTGCATAAAAACAAAACAAAATAAGGACCTCACAATTAAATATTTCACCTTATGCTCACCAAAAAATAGATAATTAATAACAAACAAAAACATAGGCGAGGTGTATTCAAGTCAGTGTAATGTGCACAGAGCATTTTTTAATTAAATGAAATGAACCTTTATTAGCCTGCTCTGAAGTGTCTGATTGGTCCATTGTTTGTCGTCATCATCAGGTGACCTGGTGTCCCGGGCTATGCACCATATGCAGCGCCTCAGTTCAGTCCGGCACGGGCTCAGTCCGGCTCGTCATGCCCGCCAGCAGCAGCAAGTGTCCTGGTCCCCGGACGCCCTCCACACGCTCTACTACTTCCTCCGATGCCCTCAGATGGAGTCCATGGAGAACCCCAACCTGGATCCGCCCAGGATGGCCCTGAGCAAAGAAAGGTGAGCCTCATTATTATTCCCCTCCCATTAATCTAGTCTCCAATTCACACAATGGGCGTTGAGCTAATTAACACCCCAAACCCCTAATGTCCCATTGATATGTAAGTAAGCTCTGTGAAATCCAACAGCCTGAAGGAACTTTAAAGCTGTTAATGATATAGTAGAAATGTGAGGAGCTCCTCAAAACCCTTTTCCAGCTGCTGTTTCCTAAACGTTCGTTATATTTTGTTCTTAAAGAGAGGTTTGTTTAAAGACTGGGTCATTAGCTTGTCTGTCATTCTACAAGGATCTCCTCAGGATATTACCTGCTTGCTAAAGGTAAATAAGAAGGTTTATGTTATGCAGGATTCAGTTACATGTGTACTGTATTAGCTCTCCACGGAGGTACTCTTGGAAGGACGCCTGTTTGTAGGATACAAAAAATGTCGAGGAAGCAACTTGCCAAACTAAAAGCTTCTAACAATTTGAGGCAGTCAAACGACAGTAGCTAGCTTTTTGAAAAGTAGCTAGCTACACTAGCTAGAAGCTACTAACAAAAAACAGCTACACAGAAGCCATTTAAGTCACTCAATGGGATAAATATTAGAGATGTAGCTACTATATAACTACACAACATAACTATACAACTACACAACACATATCAAAAACATCTGAGTGACTTTTACTCTACTGATAGCATTGATACTGTTTATATAGCAAAAAAGAAAGCTTAAGCTTATATTATTGATGTTTATCTTTGACATGTAATTTGCAAATATTGAAAACAAGTGTGTGTTTAAATGCAACACTTTTCGGAAACTGTACCAAAATCAGCTCAAAAATTACCTATTTAATAAAAAAATGGGTGACACAGGTAGGCTACAACAATTTCTGGAAGCTTTACACCGCATCCAAAAACAAAGTAAATCCAGTACGTCGTTGATGGGCTGAGATGTTTGTTTCTTTGATGTTTGTTGTTGAACGCCAAAGCACAGTTGTCCACGTGTTGCGATTTGTGTGTATACGTATGTTTGCAATTACTCAGGTTGTATGTTTTTTAAGTAAAGGGCAAATCTTGATATTGGCTACAGCTGGATCACTTGTGTAAGACCTTCAGCTAACAAACTTAAGTGGAAAACAACAAAGGAGCCTTACTGCCAACTCCAGGACTCCAATCATGAATCTTCCTTAATGTTTGAGCCAGAAAAGATTTCTGTGTGTTTGGTAGAAAGGCAAAATGGGATACAGGTGGTGCTTCACTCCTGGCAGTCATTACGGTAAAGGGCTCAATTGTTATTTAAGGTCTCCTCTCTGCACCTTCCATTGAAAAGTCTTTAAAACCTTTGCTTGAAATGAAACCACAATGGCACACAGACGTACTGTGTGGTCCTGACAGGGCCTGTAAACCGAAAGGGGGCGTTGCAGATCCAGGGAAGTCTGGTTATGTGAGCTAGAGGTTTGTAATGGGAAGTGTTGATTTATGATGTCTGAGGACAGGCTCTTATGGAGTGGGTGGAGAGAGAGAGGGAAAGGGTCAGAAAGGTGAATGGGAGTGCTGGGGTGCAAGTGGTCGCACATTAAGGAGTCATTGTAAGATGAGAGGGGTGGAAGGTACGCTGACCCCAAATCAGGACAGAGAAGACAAGACATATCCATACATACCAGCTAATTGGAGCATAGAAGTACCATCACCAATGAGTACTAAGATGAAGTTTCTAAAATGAAGTTTAAACTGTGCATAATTATTATGCAAGTTGATATTCTGATCATATTTTTTTTCCAAGCACATTTTAGCATTTCCAAAACTACACCTTAATCTTAATAACTACTATTAATTTTGTATTTAATCATTTATAAGTGATATATAATTGTTAAGGAAGGCTGGAAGTGAAGAATCCTTATATTCAGGTGTGTATAATTATTAATGAAGTTTTCTTTTACAAGTAAAATGGGCCTAAAAAAAGATATTTAACCCGCACTGAAAAGTCAAAAATTACTGCTCATGAGAAGGATGCAATATTAATACAATATTAGAAATTGCTAAATTAAGACATGACCAATGGACAGCAAAACGCTCTTTGGTTCAGCAGGGTCATACAAAAATAGACCAAGAAGAAAAGACACATTAACTGCAAAAAAAAAAAAAAAACTTGGAATTGAGGTGGAAAATTAGGAGTGAAACCACCACGGCGCCACCATTTTCCAGAACTGCAATCTACCTGCAGTCTCCAGGTGTCAGGATCTCAGAGACTTCCTGTGGGAAAGAATCCTGAAATATGACCCACACTTAAGAAGAATCACAAGCTGAAGATTTCACTGGATGTTTCACTTCATAGAGATCAATGGCATTGATTCAGTGCATTGAACAGCGCTGACTCATGGGAAATCCCCTCAAACGTTGGAAAGATACTACGACAAAGTTATTGCTATTATCTTCTGACAACTGATGGCAAACTGAGAAAACGCTGTTTTTTTCACACAAATATATGACTTTACCTGAAGAAGAACAGACGTAGGGTGTGTGTGTGTGTGTGTGTGTGTGTGTGTGTGTGTGTGTGTGTGTGTGTGTGTGTGTGTGTGTGTGTGTGTGTGTGTGTGTGTGTGTGTGTGTGTGTGTGTGTGTGCCTGAGCCCCGCCTCCTCCTCAGACACAGTTAGAAAGCATAGAGTTTAAATATCGTTTTCATTTATTATTTCTTATCTCACCTTGTGAAGGTGAAAAAAAAAATATATATATATAATAATCATGTTTGCTGTTAGTCTGACACGTCTAGTACTAAATTCTCACAAGTATATATTTTTACACAGTTTTGTGTAGATTAGTTACATATGGGAGTGAATACAAATTACATGATGAAAACTGTATAATCTATTACATTAATAATTTTAGGGAATATAATCGGATTACTTTTAGATTACTTTTGAACAGGATAATCTTGTACTATAGTAATATGAAAAAAATATATAGAGAAAAAATAATTTGTTCAAAGTGCATTAAACAGGATTTCCCAAACTGGGGTTTGTGAAGGAACTGCTGGGGGTTCATAAGTGGATGAAAAGCTAATAATTAATTACACCATAAAAAAATGTAACTGTAGTCTGTTTATTTATAAATACTACTACTACTACTAATAATAATAATATATTTATTATCTCACCTATACTGAAAGAAGTGAGCCAAACAAATAAAAAATCATGCTGGACCTGCCAAACATATCTTGATACTGCATTAGAAAATCACTGGTGTGATTTAGTAATATCTACCCATAATATCTACCCCCAGCAGTGAGGAAACGATAAGCAATAATTAAAGAAAAACAGAAAAGGCAGTAATTTAGAATGACCGGTATAGCACTAATTAAACAATAACATGTTGTTATTTCTTAAAGCGAGGCCTCGCTCAGAATCAACCGATGTATAAAAGACTCTTTATCAAAATCTCAATGGTGGGCTATACAGTATACTATTTACACATGATTTAAGAATTCAAACAAATATACAAAATAACGCTCCCATTTAAAGTGATGCTGGGATTAATCATCATCCGCTGCCAAAACCGCTAGAAATTCCTGGCTTGAAAACCACAGCGTTTAATATGCAGTGGCCATGGAGTTGCCTGCCAGACGCTAGTGTTTGTATATGACTCAGAGAAATAATCCAGCGTTATATACGTTTAAAGCGAGGGAAACAGCCGTGTGGTCTCAGTAGTGAACTCTTAATCACTGTTACATCTCTGCTGTAATCTAGTCACGTTAGAGGCCTTAACACATGTGTAAATGTCTGTGTGTGCTAGTCCGCCAAATTAGCCCAAAGCGCTATAAGGTTTCCACAAGCCCTGATTAGCCAAGCTTTGATGTAGGCTGAAACTAAGCTCGGGTTTCATGTCGAAGGCCACGGGTTGAACTTGAGCCCTTGATTCAGAAGTACGGGTCATTGTTGAAAGCGTGACCCAGGGGCCAAACTGAACAAGAGATGAAGGGAGGCACAACGACTTTTGCTTTTCACTAGCATAACGCTCTGACAACAGAACAAAGCAGAGTTGTAAAAATGTTGAGGAGCTTAAATTTCAAGCTGGTTTTGTTTTTCATTCGAGAGCAGGTTAGAGGAGTGGACTATCATCAGTAAGTTTACGTTCATGTGTGTGGCCAGTAGTTGTAACCTAGCTTGCTAACAGAGTTATAATTAAATTTTGTTTGTTGGTCGAAAAGCTGTGAGGACTCAATAATTCTATTTAGCAATGGAAAAGTGTGTACCAAGTGTGTATCTAGATTTGAATGTTGTTCTTAAAGCTTTTAATGCTGTTGGAAGCAGCAGCCAGAAGCACCAAGCCCATTCAAACTAATGGTTCCTCCATTTTTTGAAAAAAAGAGAGAAAAAAGTGGATTTTAAAATGCAACTTGAGGAAAAAAAATAGAAAATAAAGAAACAATAAAATAGACAATTATATATATATATATATATATATATATATATATATATATATATATATTTTTTTTTTTTTTTTTTTTTTTTTAAACCTGGGGCCCCATGAAATAAATAAATACAAAAAAATAAAGAGAACTGGATTTTAAATTTAACTTTAAAAAATGTTATATTTGATAATTATGCTTTTTTTAAGCAATGCTCTTGGTGGTTGGTTCCTATCCAATACACATTCAGATAGTTATATGAAGTATATGAAAAAATCCCCATTAACTTGTCCTGTCGCAGACTTGTTTAGTGCACTGACTAATGTCTTTTTTTAAACACACACACACACACACACACACACACACACACACACACACACACACACACACACACACACACACACACACACACACACACAGTCAAATCGTTGTCTGCTCTCACGGATATACACCATCCACCCCCTCTTTTGAGCGACCAAAGTAAACACACTTTGCTGGCTGCAATCTATTCGTCTTGACAGTGGTTTTAAGAGCTTTGGCACTTAGAAAATTCCCTTGATCAATACAGTAGGCAACCAAAATGCTCTTCTAAACTATTTTAGGGAAAGTGTGTGGTTATTAAGTGTGTTTCTTTTCGCTTCTTCCCTCACTTTCCCATGAAGATCTTTCCTTGAATTAAGGTTTTACCACAAGTCAAACAAATGTTACTTAACCTCATTTTTTTTGGTCTGTAAGCGTTACACAGCTTGTTGCTTGCAATACACTGCTTTTTTTGTACAGACAGGCAGATAAAATCTGATTTTTGGCATGTCCTGCCCAAATCTGTTGCTTTGTAGCTTCCAGTTTTCCTCTCCAATTATCACTACAGCAACCAATGTAAATATAAAAACTAGAAATATTATATATTTAAGTATGTAAAAAACAAATATTTGGCCAACAAATTGCAACTATAATGCCATGTTGGCCATTTTAACACATGTCTTGTGGGGGTAAGAACCTCAGTACTCAAGGGGGCGATAGAGTTCCCTTCGAAACGTTTATGTCATTTCGGCAGACATGTTATTTTCAAGATGCTAGCTATAAACATGTCAACTTTAACCCTGTAGAGGACACTGATGTGGCAACACTGAATGCCATGCGAACTGAACAAACCTAATCACCTGCACAACAACTGACAAAAAAAAATATTTGATTCTGTGTCTTTTTGTATCTTCCCTCAATATTTAAATTTAGCCTCTCTAAATTTAGCTTTGTCTTCAGAAGTTTCGCACTTTAAAGCTGACTTTAGAATTTGAATTGTCTTTTCTTTTGAACCAAAATGGCTCCCATCAAGTTGTCATCTCCAAAGTTGATCTGTTTGTTGTGGTTGAGCGCGTCTGTAGGTCTCAGGAGATCGGCTTCTCTGTTGCGCATATCTTGTGTGCTTAATGAGCTTCACGCTCCTCTCAGTACGTCTCATTTGCATGTCCTGCCGGGCTGACAGACTCTCGGCGGGACGACTTGTTTTTTGTTTGTTTGACGTCATTGTGTTCCTGCTGTGCATCGAGCGCTCGGGGGACAAACTTTTACATTGATATCCTCTCTGAATCCGATGGACGGCTGCGGAGACGTTACCAAACACCGGCTGGAGGTTCCTCAGACTCTAGGCTTTACTTAGAAAAAGATTAGATTAGGATTCGGGGAGGGGATGCTGGACCTGGATCATCACTGTTGATGATTCTTCATGGTTCAGGCTGACTTGGATGCTAAATAAAACAAACTGATGGTGGTACACAGTACAGGCTGTTCTAGGTGTGAGTGCGCACATTTAGGGTTTTTCACTTCAGTCCCCTTTAAAAGTCCCCCTGTAGTCAATAATTGTATCCCTTAAAACTCATCTCTGATAAACAAAATTACATATTTAAATGCTTTTTCCTAAAAAAAAAAAAATTCTTCATGCCTTAAAATAGCTTGAATGTAATTCTACACCCTTGCATTATTTCGTATATGCAATTCTATGAATATGCAAATGAGCCCCGCCTCCACTCACTCACACCAGCTCAGAGATCCACTCATTGACGATCACACGTTGATCTGATTGGTTACAAGGTAGTTTGTGACGTCAGAAACACCAGCGATTTCAAACCAGGAATTTTGAGACTGTCCTTGGTTCACTGCAGTTTTAAGGAGAAAATACTCAGCAATGGTGTTGACTTATGAATTTGCTCATAGTTTGTCTTAAAGCATATTAAGAACAACACATTGACATATTAACAGTATTAAAAGCTGGATTTTCACACAGGGGGACTTTAAAGAACCACATGTTTTTCATTCACACTATTGCTTTTTAGAACCCAAAACATTTAAATATTGGATGATAATGATTCAATTCAATTCAAATTTATTTGTATAGCGCTTTTCACAATACATATTGTTTCAAAGCAGCTTTACAGAAAGTGTATTTCAGAAATGTACATAGAAAAAATACAGTTAGTTAATCATGTAGTAATTTAGGGCATAACATATCGCCGGCGTTGAGTCGTCTCTTCACAGGCGTCGAGTCGTCTCTTCACAGGCGTTTAGTCATCTCATCGCAGGCGTTTAGTCATCTCATCGCAGGCGTTGGGGCATCTGAAGTCTCCGTGAGAGGCTGGATACAAACTGGAGCTGACGAACGCTATTTACCCCGGGACTAGCGTCCCGAGATAACAGCAGAAGAGCAGATGGGAGATAAGAGCAGATGAAAGATAATGATAATGATTATAAATTGAATATTAGTATATTATGATGCCTGATTTCACATGTTCCTGGAACAAATTCCAATCAACCAATTAGATTTTAGGGACAAATTTAGGCTTTAAACCAGGGTTAGGTGCTTCTAGATCAGTGATATTCAGCTGTCATTTCCCTCTGATTTTAGGGATAAGTTATGGGCAGGGTTAGGTTTAGGAATATGGTTAGGATTATAATTTCGGACAGGAATGTTGTTCCTGGATCAACAAAATGTTGGCTCAGGAACGCGTCTAACTCAGCAAAATCAGGACGTGCTGCCAAAGACGTTCAGATTTTTAGAACCCAAAACACTTAAATATTGTATAATGATGATGATTTATCAATAATAATAATAAATTGATTATTAGATTATACTATATTTTTACTTATTCATTTCTTTATTTTTGAAGGAACAAGACAGTCTTTTTAAATCTTCCAGTCTTCATTTTCAAAGGTTGAGACTCAGAAGAATGATTGCGTAATATAGTCTTGATCTGGGTCCAGTAAACAGCCCATATCTGTCCTCATGTGAAGTTTTTATTAAGAAGCTCACACACACACACACACAAACAACACATTCATGTCTGCAGGGAGATGCAATGAGCTGCTAAAAACAGGAGGACTTCAGCAGCTGTATCTTATTCTCAGCGTGAATTCTTTGATATGACAGTCTGCTGAAAGACACGGGCCGTCCCGCTGAAAGATGTGCTTTCTCATTGCACAAGCTCTTCTTTAGAAACACTAGCAGATTTAGTGCGCTGTGGCCCAACTTGTTTTACATAACTGACTTGTCACACACACACGCTCACGCGCTCCCGCACACACGCATGCACACACACACACACACACACACACACACACACACACACACACACACACACACACACACACACACACACACACACACACACACACACACACACACACACACACACACACACACACACACACTAAATCTAAATGAGGACATGCTATAGACAAAAATGTATATATATAAAACAATATAATATATTACAACAGATTTATTCTAATCCACAAGATTTTATTTTTCCTTCTTAAATTTTTTCCTTCTTAAATGAGGTTTTGGCAGATTTAGTTCACTTTTGAGGATAAATCTGGATATTTTTTTTTTTCAATTAAGGGGAATTGTTACTATTTTATATTGTAAAAATAAAACACATTTTAAATACCAGATCTAAAATCAATTAATGTCTGTCTATCATCAAGAGCAAACAAAAGACCGTTTTAGTTGCTTACAACTCAGGCTGCTCGATTTTGGAAAAAACTCACATTGCAATATTTGTTTCTGCAATATACGTATATTGCGATATGAAAACAGTTTCACCAGATGAATAGTTCTATGTGAAAATAATTAATCATTGAATGATTGAGGTGATTCCAAAAAGGGGGTGAATCTGCATATAAAATAATAAACAAATTGCATGCATAGATAAATAAAATACAACAAAGATACAAATGAAATAAACAGTGCTTTATGTTTTTCAGGGAAGTCTACACAGTATTCAGCTACGGAAATGTAATAGAATGTAAAATAACACTGCTTAATCTTCACTGAATAAATTAAATTTAATTAATCTTTGTTAAAGCTTAAAAAGTGATTTTAGTTAGTACATTAATGACACATTCAGCAGCAGTTTTATTAGGCTGCCGTCACTTTAAGACCGAATGCACTGATCCAATATAATTATACGCATCAATTTTCTTTCTCAATTGTGTACGTTCACATACTGTAAGCCATACGCGACTGTGTTTACGAGAATACTCACCGAGACGGGCATTTTGACTTAATTTTGCTTGTGTGTCCGTTCAAGCACAAGAGAACTGAATCGATGCTCTGTGTGTGAATGTGCACAGAAGGCGGCGTGTGAGTTATGAATCGAGTTCTCTTTCGCTTGAATGTTTAAACTGACAGACATAAAATGTGCAAATGAAAAACTTTCACTCTATGATGGTTAAACATGTTGTAATTAATCCAAGAATCATGCGTTTCGAACCGTGGTGCCTTTTTCCGAACGAATCGCGTATCAACTCTGTTGTTATTAATATTGCAGCCATTTTTCAACCAAAGTGTTGGAAAAAAAACTTAAGTACATGTTGTTTTTTTCCTGCATTCCCCAGGCCGTTCCTCCTCCTCCCCCCGCTGATGGAGTGGATGCGTGTGGCCATCGTTCACGCCGAGCATCGCCGCAGCTTATTGGTGGACAGCGATGATGTCAGACAGACAGCACGGCTCCTCCTGCCTGGGTTAGACTGCGAGCCCAGACTGCTAAAGTAAGACTTTCATATCATAAAACATCCTGACTGACAATGAGTGAAGAAAATCTTAGACTTAAAGGGAGGAACATCATCTAAATCTACAGACCAGAATAACATAGAGACACAGAGGGTGAGCTCTTTTGATAATCAGCTAAAACTCCCTAGAAGCCAACCCATAACATTACACGAAAAACACCCAAAACACCTTAGCAACCATAAAGCAACACCCTAGCAACATTCAGAATACCCTAGATACAGTAAAGCAAGGGGCATCAAATTTCCTGCTGATTTAAAAGGTTCTCAAGTTGTGGTGACCTTGTTTTCCAAGTATACTTTTTATTGCATTTAACAAATGTTTTTATCACAATCTTGTGTGACTAATTAAATCTGTTTTAAAATGTCAACTGACTTTTAAACTGAAAAAAAAAAACCTCACAGTCAGGCACTTAAAGTGTGGCAGAGCTGAAGGTATCAGACATGATCTCATGCTGACTCCTTATATGTGACTTGACTGTATTAACACATTGGCAGAGAGCGGCTGTACAGCCTCAGATTTATACTGATCCTCATGCTGATGTCAAGGCCTATTCTTAATGATTTGAAAACACTTGAGGAAAATACAGCACTCCACCCATAAAAGCATGTAATGACACTATCCATTTCCCCACTCACTCTCTCTCTCATCCACTCACTCACTCACTCACTCACTCACTCTCTCATCCACTCACTCACTCACTCACTCACTCACTCACTCACTCACTCTCTCACTCACTCTCTCATCCACTCACTCACTCACTCTCTCATCCACTCACTCACTCACTCACTCACTCACTCACTCTCTCATCCACTCACTCACTCTCTCATCCACTCACTCACTCACTCACTCTCTCACTCACTCGCTCATCCACTCACTCACTCACTCTCTCATCCACTCACTCACTCACTCACTATCTCATCCACTCACTCACTCACTCTCTCATCCACTCACTCACTCACTCACTCACTCACTCACTCTCTCATCCACTCACTCACTCACTATCTCATCCACTCACTCACTCATCCACTCACTCACTCATCCACTCACTCACTCACTCTCTCATCCACTCACTCACTCACTCTCTCATCCACTCACTCACTCACTCTCTCATCCACTCACTCACTCACTCACTCACTCGATCACTCACTCACTCACTCACTATCTCATCCACTCACTCACTCATCCACTCACTCACTCACGCACTCTCTCATCCACTCACTCTCTCATCCACTCACTCTCTCATCCACTCACTCACTTACTATCTCACTCACTCACTCTCTCATCCACTCACTCACTCTCTCATCCACTCACTCACTCACTCACTCACTCACTCACTCACTCTCTCATCCACTCACTCACTCACTCACTATATCACTCACTCACTCACTCACTCTCTCATCCACTCACTCACTCTCTCATCCACTCACTCACTCACTCACTCACTCACTCACTCACTCACTCACTCACTCACTCTCTCATCCACTCACTCACTCACTCACTCACTCTCTCATCCACTCACTCACTCACTCACTCACTATCTCATCCACTCACTCACTCACTCACTCTCTCATCCACTCACTCACTCTCTCATCCACTCACTCACTCTCTCATCCATCCACTCACTCACTCACTCACTCTCTCATCTACTCACTCACTCTCTCATCCACTCACTCACTCATCCACTCTCTCATCCATCCACTCACTCACTCACTCACTCTCTCATCTACTCACTCACTCTCTCATCCACTCACTCACTCATCCACTCATTCACTCTCATCCACTCACTCCCTCTCTCATCCACTTACTCACTAGCTCTTGCTCATCAACTCACTTAATCTCTCATCCACTCACTCTCTCATCCACTCACTCACTCATCCACTTACTCACTCTCTCATCCACTTACTCACTAGCTCTTGCTCATCAACTCACTTAATCTCTCATCCACTCACTCACTCATCCACTCACTCACTCATCCACTTACTCACTAGCTCTTGCTCATCAACTCACTTAATTTCTCATCCACTCACTCTCTCATCCACTCACTCACTCATCCACTCACTCACTCTCTCATCCACTCACTCACTCTCTCATCCACTCACTTACTCTCCCATCCACTCACTTACTCACTCACTCTCTCCCACTCACTCACTCTTATCCACTCACTCATTCACTCTCTCATCCACTCACTCTCATCCACTCTCTCATCCACTCACTCTCATCCACTCACTTACTCTCTCATACACTCACTCATTCTCCCACTCACTCTCTCATCCACTCACTCACTCTCATCCACTCACTCTCTCTCTCTCATCCACTCACTTACTCTCTCTCTCATCCACTCACTTACTCTCTCATCCACTCACTCACTCACTCACTTACTCTCTCATCCACTCACTCACTCTCTCCCACTCACTCACTCACTTACTCTCTCACCCACTCACTCACTCACTCACTCACTTACTCTCTCATCCACTCACTCACTCACTCACTCACTCACTCACTTACTCTCTCATCCACTCACTCACTCACTCACTCACTCACTTACTCTCTCACCCACTCACTCACTCACTCACTCACTCACTTACTCTCTCATCCACTCACTCACTCTCTCCCACTCACTTACTCTCTCATCCACTCACTCACTCATTCATTCTACTAACTCACTCACTGTCATTGTCATTCACTTACTCACCCACTGTCCTCCTCGTTTATGCGTGTTGTCTAACTTCTGTCTTCTGTAGGCCGGAGTGCTGTTTCAGTTCCTTCAGGCGTCTGGATGCCAGAGCCGCCACAGATAAGTTCCAGCTGGACCTGGGCTTCCGCATGCTCAACTGTGGCCGCACTGATCTGATCAGCCAGGCCATCGAGCTGCTGGGGCCAGATGGTGTCAATAGCATGGATGACCAGGTAACGTAAGACAGAACACCACCAGCAACTGAGACCAAACTATACATTATTCTGTTACACGGATATGATGTTGTGAATCCAGATGTCCAACTCTGCTCTCTCTGCACCTGTGCAGGGTATGACACCGCTGATGTACGCCTGCTCAGCTGGAGACGAAGCTTTAGTCCAGATGCTGATTGACGCTGGAGCCAATCTGGATGTGGCGGTATGTACCACCAGTTGCTATATTAGTCTCTTTTTTGGGTGTTAAGGCCTGTTTATACCAAGTTAAATGGGATTAAATGTCAATAAAATATTTACAAAAAAAAGAGCAAAACTGATGCCAAATTTTAAGCATTCTTTGAAAAAGAAAAAAGTTATTTGAATAAATTTTTCACAAGTAAACATTTTTCAAGAGATCAACCAAGTCTATGGACAAAATGTTTTACAATTTTAAAATCTTTTAATCTTTCAAAAATGTTTTGATAACCTGTTGTGATGTAGATATATTTATAAAAACACTAGAAAAAATATCCATAAATCTATGAAAATAAAAAATACCTTGTAATATAGGGGAAAATAACCTTACTTGAATCAATCGTTTTGCATTCAACCACAAATTCTCAAAAAAATTGGACAAGGCAGCTGAACAATTAATAATTATAATAATAAGAAAAAGCTAGCCTAAGATTGATAATTTGTCGGATTGATGTTTATTGTAATGTAGTAAATGCTTTTAGTGAAGAAATGGAAAACATCCCTTTATGAAATCTGACAGTCTTTTTGTGTTCAGGTACCCGTTTGCTCTCCCAAACACCCTTCAGTGTACCCAGACAGCCGCCACTGGGTGGCGCTCACGTTCGCTGTGTTACATGGACATATATCAGTAGTTCAGGTAAAGAGCTGCTTGTTTTTTTTTTTGCTTAAACCAGTCAAGTGCAAACCCCACAGCTGCTTCTAAAGATTTCATTGGTCATCCTAGTCACAACACTGAAACAAATACTAACCCTAACCTTAGTATAGCACTGACGCGAATAGATCCCTCCATATTTCTGACTGAAGTCTTCTTTACAAGTAATATTTCATTGGTCACATGAACGAGTTGTTTGGCTTCGGGCCAGGTTTGCACTTAGTGTGTGAAAACATCATTGTTTTACTTCTTTCTTTCTTTTTTTGCACAATTGGTTCTGTACCATGAAGATATGATAGTACTGACATCCATGTATGTCTTACAAAGAAGTATACTTCAAGTTAATTGAATATTTCAAGTTAATTGATTTTAGTAGGCTATACTTGCTACATAAATTAATATTCAATGTACTAGTAATATACTTTTCAAGTGTACTATTTCAATACATATTGGAACTAAACTGGCCCATTTCTTAGTTTATAAAAGTATGCTTTAAGTGTAATTTAAGAGTAACAGTGGTAAACTTGTACACAACTAGTTAACATCAAAGTTTTCTTTTTTACTGCATCTATACTGTGAAGTATACTGCAAGTGAACTTATAGCTGTACTGTTATTTTACTAGTTATAGGCCTGGTTTCACAAACAGTGCTTAGATTAAGCCAGTATTAGGCCTTAGTTCAATTAGGATTATTTAAGTTTTATAAACATGCCTTGAAAAAATAAACATTATTGATGTGCATATTTTAGGATATGTCTGTGCAAGTTGATTTAAGTTAAAACAGCTCATACATGCTGGGACTAGACAACACTGTCTGTGAAACCGGAGGATAGACTTCAGTTATTGAAAGTACAAGTATACTCTCAGTAAACAAATTTGAATAGTTTATATACTCTAAGTACACTTAAAATGTGTCTTAAAGTGAACTTAACATTATGCTTATAGCACTATAAGTATACTACACGGTTTCTAAATTTGTGTTAATTGTAAATAGACCTTCAAAAGCACTTTAACACAAGTATACGCCAAATTTATTTTTCAGTAGAAGCAAAGCATACTTAAGTATAATTTTAAATCTATCTCTAAGTAGCCTACATAAAAAAGTAGATTGAAAGCATATACTCTTATCTTTAGTATAAAGTATGTATATATTTTATCACACTTAAATAAACTTCTTTTTTTGTAAGGAATATAATATTATTCACTTAAGTTGTATCCACACAATGTAAGTTTGATCCTTGTGTTTATTGTTAGCTGTAGTTGTTGCTGTTATTTTCTTAACATGAATGCTTGTCTGTCTCTTCAGCTTCTGTTAGATGCCGGGGCAAACGTGGAAGGAGCAGCCGTGCGTTACGGACAGGAGAATAACGCCGAGACGCCTCTACAGCTGGCGTCTGCAGCAGGTGTGTGTGTGTGTGTGTGTGTGTGTGGCACAACTCCCTCTCTCTCACAACCTCCTCCAGCTCAGATTTACAGCCTGCCAGGCAAGGCTGGTCACAAACAGAAATCCCTAAAAATATGGCCATGTGTTGGCAGACCGGAGCAAAACTGTGAGGCCACAAACTGTACGAGAGTTGACAGAATTGGGTCAGGAAGACGTGTTTTGCAACAGTTCAGAGTGTTTGGTTTTTTAAAAGAGTTATAATTAGTTTTTAACTTTAGTAAGTAAAATGTTTGGTATAAATAACTACTATCTGTCCTACTTCATTCTAAATACCTCACGGTGACTAGGTGGGCCAAGTTTCTGACCTTCAATAGGCAATTTTTATTGAAAATGTGGGCGGCAATGTTAATATTTCACTTTTCTGGTGTCAGAAATCTAAGGAGTAGAGTAGATTTTGGACAAGAAAGATGTGAGTTCTTAAAGATTTAGTACATCACGCTCTTTTATCTCTAAAGATCCAGGAAAAGTTGATTCCTCAAGACTTGACCCTTCCAAGATCATTACAGTAATGATCATGAATTGTGTTCTTTTCTTTGATTGTGGTTCTCTCTCATTTATTATACACATCTCTGCAACCTCACCATCTGTTTCTTCTTTCCTTCTCCTCTGGTCACTCACAGGGAATTACGAGCTGGTTAGTTTACTGCTGGCGCGGGGTGCAGATCCCCTGCTGAGGTCCCAGGACGGCAACACTCTGACATCATCGCTGTATGAGGACATGAACTGCTTCAGTCACGCTGCTGCACATGGCCATAGGTGATACCTCCCATCATAACACACTCACTCCTCGCGAACTCTGAATATGATCACACAGCTGCATTACCACATAATGATCTCATATTTGGCAAATATGACACTGCACTAGGGTGGCCATTTCCATAACACCAAAAAGGAGGACACATATATTTTGGTGATTGGTTTTGTTGATGGGGTGGGGGTGGGGGGGGGTTGCTGAGGGCATGCAAGGTCTCTCGCTCTCTGCCGCGCGCTCCATGATTTGGAGAACATACAGTATGTTCTGTCTCGCATGCGCGGCTCTAGATTCCAGGAGATTTGAACTAATTTATGGCCACCAGGGAGCCGCTATCAATATGCAGGTGTTTTCAGCGCAACTCCAAAAAGGAGGACAAATGAGTGTCCGGCTTGAGGCTGCGCCGGGCGCCGGACAGGGGGCTTAAAATCCGGACGTATGGCCGCCCTACACTGCACATCTGTAGCATATCAATCAATCATCTATCCAGTATCTGCTTTTCTACACAAATCCTTGTCATAATGTAATATTATTAAATTCTATCTATCTAACCATTCATCTATCTATCCAGCTATCATAGCTTTCTATCAATCTATCTCTGTCTAATAATTCATTATCCATCTATTATTCACTTAGCCAACTGTCTGTCTATCCAATCATTCATTTTACATCGTCAACGTCCATCTACCCATCTATCCAACTCTCTAGCTATCTGTCCAATCATTCATTACCTATCAGCCGTCTTCCTACATTTAATTATTCATCAGCTATCCATATTTGCAAGCATTTATTATCTATCCAATCAATCATCTATCTGACCAATTATTCATATCTACCCATTGAATAATTTACCAGCTATCTATCCATTTATCCATCCATCCGTCTATCCTCCTATCTATTTATTTGTCTATCTTATCTATTATCAATGTATTTATCAGCCATCTTCATATATTGAATCATTCATCAGCCAACTATCTAGCTATCTATATGTCCAATAATTTATTATATATCCAATCAACCATCTATCAATGTTATTGATAAGACTAATTATTCAGTTCAATCATTCATATCAACCCAGTCAGATATCTGTCAACCCATCTAATTATTTTCCAGCTATCTATCCTTTTGCTTTCTATCAATCTTATGTCCAAGCATTCATTATCTCTCCCGCTATCTATATACCCATTAACCTTATATACTTGTGTATCAAAATATTTATCTTTCCAATCATTAATTTTCTACCAAGCCAGCTATCCATCCCATCTAATCATTCACCAACTATCCATCCCATCTAGATTTTTATCAGTCTATCCATACGCCCAAACATCTATCTTTCCAGACAACCATTTATCCACCATCTATCAGTGAACTAACTGAGAAGTGTGTTCTGCAGGAATGTTTTGAGGAAGCTCCTCTCTCAGCCTCAGAAGGTGCGGGAAGACGTGCTCTCGCTGGAGGAGATCCTGGCGGAGGGTGTGGAGGGCGAGACGCGGGCATCCGGCAGGAACGGACACTCTCTACCCCCTCCTCCATCTCCCAACCTCAGCCTGCTGTCAGAAGATGCCCTGCCGAAGCTGTGTAAGGCCCGTATGAAAGCTCTGCAGGAGGCGTCCTTCTACAGCGCAGAGCATGGCTATCTGGACGTCACCATGGAGCTGAGATCATTGGGTAGGTTAGACGCATATATAACAACAGATTTCCAGAGAATACACTTAGTATGGATTTTCACGAGTTCACACTTACGAATGATCAGAGAGTAAATGGTTATGCATGTTTGGCGTGCTGTCCGGGGGGAGGGCTCCGAGCTCGCAAATTGAGCCCAAACCAAGTACTCCCCCCGTATCTCTGTTTAGGAAGATAACCAGGCAAGTGTGAGGAGATGGGGTGGTGGAGGGATGCTGAAAACTGTTGAGGAATATGAGAGAGTCAACTGCGTATATTTATAGGTTTTACTCGTGCTGATTGAGTGGACCTGTTGATTACTGAATGCTAACAGCTGGTTGGAATGACTTGATTGTTTGATCATTAGAACGTGTTCCTCCCGAACCTTGTTAATAAAACATCAAATGTCATAGAGTAACACTTTCATTGATTCATGATCAAATATAGATTTTCTGTGATAGTTACAAAAAGCTGAGCTATCTAACAAGCATTTGATTTTTTGCAAACGGTTCTTCACAATATGGTCTGATCCTGCAGGAGTGCCGTGGAAGCTTCACGTATGGCTGGAGTCGCTGCGCAGCGCTCAGCTGAAGTCCAGAGCCGGAGTCACGCTCTCCCTTTTACGAGACTTCAGTTCCATCAAAGAGGAGGACTACTGTGAGGAAGTAGTCAGCGTTGGGTTTCCTTTGATGTTTAACATCCTAAAAAAAAACAAGGTACTAAAAAACCTGGATATTTGTTTATAGAAAGTCCAATGTAATGACAAAAATGTAGAACCTTACACAGACAACGGGCCCTATTTTAACAATATAAGCTTATGGTCTAAACCGCACGGTGTAAGTGCACTTATGATGTGTCCGAATGCATTTTTGCTAGTTTAACGACGGGAAAAAGGATCAGTGCGCACGGCGCATGGTCTAAAAGGGTTGTCCATATTCTCTTAATGAGTAATGGGTGTGTTTTGGGCGTAATGTGCAATAAACCAATCAGAGTCTCATCTCACATTCCCTTTAAAAGCCAGTTGTGCTAACGCCATGGCGGATTCGCTATTTACATGGCGGTATTTGCAAGCGGAAAAACTGTATGCTTCTCCAGAGAGGAAACGGATCTGCTCTTGCGCGAGGTTAAAGCGGCCAAGCAGACCATCGACGGGACAAAGTGTATGAGCGTTGTGGACCCACCTATAGGCGCATATTACTTTAAATAACGCACGATTTAAATAACAAAACAAAATATTGGGGCATTGACTTGAACCAGTCTATTTCAGTTGCCTCAAAATAGCAATGCGCCAACAATGCGCCTGAACACACCTCGTTTTCAGACCAGCACGCCCATGGGCGCACAGATGAGCACAAATGCATTTGCTATTTAAACAACGTGGCGCAGGAAGCGAAAATGATAACTGTGTCGGGTGTATGATAGGCCCCTATGAATTTTTGACAAATAAAAATGTAACGACTTGAATTAAAACATGACAGCTCATTGTAGTTGAAATTTTTCTGATTTCGAGGATCTGAAATGGACATGCATTATGTTCTAAAATATTGTTGTGCCAAAAATTCATACTTGGAGCGAAGAGGTCTATAAATAAAGTAAATTCAAATGTAGTACCTACTCAGTATGCCATTTCTGACGCAGCAGTATTTTCTAGTTAAAACTACCTTCTTTATACCCTTTTTAGAATTCTTTATAAAACTAATTCTTTCTTTTCCTCTATAGAACGAGGCAATAAACCAACAGCTGGGCGCCATTTTCAGTCACTGTTACGGTCCTGCTCCACTTCCTCCCATCCAAGAGAAGAAGCCCGCTCTCTCCGCTCAACTTGGTAATTCACTCCATCTTAGTACAGTTATATTTATGAATTAGCATCATTGATTATTTAAAAAATTATGTTAGATAATTTAATGTGGATCCAGTCAAAGTTTGTTTGTCATTGATTCTGGCAATTTCGTTTTCATTTGGTAGTGCACATTATAGTTGTAGTTCATTGTGGCGAACAGGACGGCCGAGGGACGTGAGAGAACGGCGCGAGGCCGGTGGTGCGATTGCTAATGAGCAACACCTGTGAAGCACACCGGTCTCGCATCTCTCACGGAGGAGCGGAAGCATAAAGGAGGAGCGACGACGTTGATGATCGAGACCGGTGTACTTCACAGGTGTTGCTCATTAGCAGTCGCACCACCGGCCTCGCGCCGTTCTCTCACGTCCCTCGGCCGTCCTGTTCGCCACATTCATTTTCTTGCAAATTCTTTGTTTTTGTCTGTAAATGGTTACCCTGTTCAAATCTACAGTAAGTCTGATTTCTCCTCTTTCCGCAGACCCTCACTTCGTGAACAACCCAGAGATGTCCGACGTGACGTTCCTTGTGGAGGGAAAACCGTTCTATGCTCACGGGGTCCTGCTGCTCACAGCGTCCAACAGGTGAGCCTCAACAGTGTGTTATCTTGCCACACAGGTCTCTGCAGTAGATTTGATTTTGACACAACTGAACCGTAGTGAATAAAGGATGTTTGCTCTGGGATCAGGTTCAAAACTCTGTTGGCACTGAACGGGTCGGACAGCTCTCAGCCCCGCAAAGACATTGAGATCACCAACATCAAGTACAACATCTTCCAGGTATGAACACTCGATGACCCGTGCGACAACTTGGTGTTCCAAGACATTATCAGCAGTTAATCACGATCTCGTTGTGTTTGTCCAGATGATGATGTCATACCTGTACTGCGGGGGGACAGAGTCTCTGAAGATGGGCGTCTCAGAGTTACTGGAGGTAAGACAAACAAGATACAGTCCAACCCAGCAAAGTACAGCCTTTGCCAATGAAACTGGAAGGGAATATTCTTTATGCAGTGGAACCTCTTGAGTTAACCTGCAATAATTTAAGATGAAAATCTTTTCACATTCATTGAGATTGGCCAGTAAAATATGTTTGTAGATTGAAGCATGAAATAATAAGACGTTGTTTTAAAAAAAGAATTGTTTACCCTTATGTAGTTACTGTCAGCGGCCAGTTCGTTCCAGCTGGGGGCGCTACAGCGGCACTGTGAAATCCTCTGCGCTCAGAGCATTGACCTTGACAATGCTGTGAACATCTACCACACTGCTAAGGTAAAAATATATCATTGTTTACATAATATTATATACAATCATAAAAAATCTATTTAATTTATACAGTAAATATACAATATCGAAGTATATACAATTGTATAATTATAAAGAAACACATGACATCAAAAATATCCTGAAAAATGTTTAATGTAAAATAATAGTAACTGACCAAACATATTTCCTTTGTAACGAGTAAGAAGTATTTTGGTGGTATCATGACATTCTACTATGTTGTACAATATTGTACCATGATAATGACAAAGGGCTGTGAAACGATTAATCGCATCCAAAATAAAAGTTTGAGTTTACATAATTATACACAGTACACATTATATATTATGTATATATTTAAGAAAAAAAGTTATTTATATATAAAAATAAATATAGACCGTATATACAGTCCTATATACAGTAGGACTTAAATTTATACATGCATGTGTGTGTATTTAATACATAAAAAATAATTATACACAGTATATTATGTAAAAAAAAAACTTTATTTTGGATGCGATTGATCGCGATTAATCGTTTCACAGCCCTATGACAAATAAATAAATAAATAAAAACATGACAATATGGTACATTTTACTAATATTTACTTTTACATTTTTTACAGGACAACAATTGAATAATTATTACCGCAGTGTCTCCCCAGGCCTAATTTCTGTATTTCTTTCCCCCAGGCTCACGGTGCGGTGGAGCTCAGCACATACTGTGAAGGTTTCTTCCTGCAGAACATGGCAGGTCTGCTGGAGAGGGAAGCCTTCCGGGCGCTGATCCTGGGATCCGGGACACGAGGCGGATCTGGGAAAGACTCACTTCTGGAAGAGCTCGAGGCAACGTTAGCGCGCAGACTACGCTCACTGCTAGTGACGTCTCGTGTGTGAAAGAAAAAGATGGAAAAATAGAAGGAAATGCACAAAGAAAGGACATGAATGTGTAAGGTGTTAAGACAATAAGGAAAGCCTGAGGAAATATGAAAAGGAAATGCTGTTGAAAAAAAGACGGACTGACTGAAGTTGAGCTTTGTGGACAGTTTCATGAATTCTAAAAAATAATCATTTAATGTACAACAAGCTTGACATTAAATGCTGCAGCGTTTGTGTGGCTATAGCTATCCAACTATGTTACGATTGTGGACAACAGTTTTCCCACACCTAAAACAGTTGCCATTTTGTACAGAGTTTGGCTAAAGTGGGAAGCTAGAGCATATCTTTACCCTTTCATAATTGTTTTATTTTAAGCTATTATAGATGAATCTTGTAATGGAGATAAACAAGGACATGTTCTATTTAAAGATGTGAGATTATTTAAGTTGCTATTTTATCTTGTTTCATGCCAAGCAAATAAAGTTATATATAAAAAACTTGTGTCCAAAATTTTATCCGAACAGCTGGAGAAGACCACAATTAAGTATGCAAATTTTACAATGGTTCATTGCAGTCTTGTGTGTGTGTATATAAAAACTTTTTTAACAACAGTCAAGTCTATCTACAAAACATAAATGAAGTAATGTATGTTAAGCTGGCAAACATTTTAAAGTTTAATTTAAAAATGAGACTGTGCTGCCACCTTCTGTTTATTGAGAGCACTGCATACTGTTAAACTGATTCATAACTTCTGTGTGCAATCAAAGAAAAATAAAATAAAAGAGGAAAACAGTGAGGTCAACTTACCAGGCTTGACAGAAACACCTACCAGTACTGATGAAAATATACAAAAACACTTTCCAAACTGAATTCGCAAACTCCTAATATGGGAATAAATCTGCAGGGGTGTGTGAGACTAATAGAAATACCAAACGGTGCACTCAATAATTTTATAAGTACCACAAAATTAAATGGACCGAACCTTTTATATTCACTTACATGAAGAGATGTAGACTCCAGTCCTATCAGTAGCCTAATAAAGACTGATTTATAGTCTAGAGTGGGTCTTCTCATGAGATCACATGACAAGTGATTGTGTGTTTAGCATATTTCTAGTAGCTGAGTAACACATTTCTGGTAAGCTTTTTGCGTGATGCTGCATCAGTATAAATCCAACACAGCTGTCATAAGCTTCCATAACTTAAAGCTAATATATTGTAGTAATATTTTGTTTGCTGTGTTGTTTCTGCACGGACTAAAATGATTTCAAAGATATTTGCGACTTTTTATCTCACAATTCTGAAATTTTTTCTCAAAATTGTGTTTACATCTCACAATTCTGACTTTGTCACACAATTTTAATTTGTTATTCAGTGACGGCAACAAGCTTCCATATTAATATTATGTAGACAATTTTTAACATCAAATTAAGTAAAAATATAACATCTAAAAAAAATCAACATAGTACAAAAGTTAGTCATTAAAGTTAAACTTTTTGTCATACTGGTTGAAACTCTCTTTACATCCTGATATCAATCAATAATAGAGTGGTCCTAATATTTGACAAAATGTATATATATCTTCTGTAGAAGTATCAATTGCAAAAAAAAATAAAAAATTGGGTCTAAACTCAATGATTAGGATGTCTTACCTGACACCCTGTGAATGTATTTCCATCCCTCCGCATGCAGACATCACACATCATCAGTTCGTTCTGTAAGGCTATACAGAGTTGTAGACAGACGTCAGTCACCGAGTGCCACAAACAAACCGCAGCCGTCTTTTATAGTTCCTCCTGAACTAAAACAATGAGCTGTTGCGTTCACCCCAGGTCGTAACCGTTTACGTCCTTAGACTTGGATTCATGAGTTTCTATGTCAATATTATCAACACCGAAGTGAACGTGGCATATATACGTGTGGCAATAAGGTGGTACAACTACAGAGCTGTAAGTTGTTGAGATTCATTATTATTGTAATGTTATGTGCTTTGAGACATGAGGTAGTTAAACGCCATCTCTCATCTCGTGATGCTTTGCAGACTCTTCTGTGCGCAATGTGTTTTGAAGCTGAAATTGCCTGCCCTACCTTTAAATGTAATATGTTAAAACATAATTTATCATATGGGTTTCAGCAGACAAAAAGGAAACCCTACAATAAACATAAATTCTCAAGTTTTTAACACTTAAGACTTTTTTTTGAAGAGTTTGAGCCAGTTATACTTGTTTTTGTCTCCTCTCGCCTTGACTACTGCAATTCATTACAGGTCCTTCTCAAAAAATTAGCATATTGTGATAAAGTTCATTATTTTCCAAAATGTAATGATAAAAATTAAACTTTCATATATTTTAGATTCATTGCACACCAACTGAAATATTTCAGGTCTTTTATCGTTTTAATACTGATGATTTTGGCATACAGCTCATGAAAACCCAAAATTCCTATCTCAAAAAATTAGCATATCATGAAAAGGGTCTCTAAACGAGCTATTAACCTAATCATCTGAATCAACTAATTAACTCTAAACACCTGCAAAAGATTCCTGAGGCTTTTAAAAACTCCCAGCCTGTTTCATTACTCAAAACCGCAATCATGGGTAAGACTGCCGACCTGACTGCTGTCCAGAAGGCCATCATTGACACCCTCAAGCAAGAGGGTAAGACACAGAAAGAAATTTCTGAACAAATAGGCTGTTCCCAGAGTGCTGTATCAAGGCACCTCAGTCGGAAGTCTGTGGGAAGGAAAAAGTGTGGCAAAAAACGCTGCACAACGAGAAGAGGTGACCGGACCCTGAGGAAGATTGTGGAGAAGGACCGATTCCAGACCTTGGGGGACCTGCGGAAGCAGTGGACTGAGTCTGGAGTAGAAACATCCAGAGCCACCGTGCACAGGCGTGTGCAGGAAATGGGCTACAGGTGCCGCATTCCCCAGGTCAAGCCACTTTTGAACCAGAAACAGCGGCAGAAGCGCCTGACCTGGGCTACAGAGAAGCAGCACTGGACTGTTGCTCAGTGGTCCAAAGTACTTTTTCCAGATGAAAGCAAATTTTGCATGTCATTCGGAAATCAAGGTGCCAGAGTCTGGAGGAAGACTGGGGAGAAGGAAATGCCAAAATGCCTGAAGTCCAGTGTCAAGTACCCACAGTCAGTGATGGTCTGGGGTGCCATGTCAGCTGCTGGTGTTGGTCCACTGTGTTTTATCGAGGGCAGGGTCAATGCAGCTAGCTATCAGGAGATTTTGGAGCACTTCATGCTTCCATCTGCTGAAAAGCTTTATGGAGAAGAAGATTTCATTTTTCAGCACGACCTGGCACCTGCTCACAGTGCCAAAACCACTGGTAAATGGTTTACTGACCATGGTATTACTGTGCTCAATTGGCCTGCAAACTCTCCTGACCTGAACCCTATAGAGAATCTGTGGGATATTGTGAAGAGAAAGTTGAGAGACGCAAGACCCAACACTCTGGATGAGCTTAAGGCCGCTATCGAAGCATCCTGGGCCTCCATAACACCTCAGCAGTGCCACAGGCTGATTGCCTCCATGCCACGCCGCATTGAAGCAGTCATTTCTGCAAAAGGATTCCCGACCAAGTATTGAGTGCATAACTGAACATAATTATTTGAAGGTTGACTTTTTTTGTATTAAAAACACTTCTTTTATTGGTCGGATGAAATATGCTAATTTTTTGAGATAGGAATTTTGGGTTTTCATGAGCTGTATGCCAAAATCATCAGTATTAAAACAATAAAAGACCTGAAATATTTCATTTTGTGTGCAATGATTCTAAAATATATGAAAGTTCAATTTTTATCATTACATTATGGAAAATAATGACCTTTATCACAATATGCTAATTTTTTGAGAAGGACCTGTATATAAAGGAATAAACGGCTCTTTTATAAATCGGTTAGAATTGGTACAAAATGCTGTTGCTAGACTTTTTTATAGGCATTTATGATCGCATTACTTCTGTTTTAAAGTCCTTGCATTGGCTGCCAGTACATTATAGAATTGATTTTAAAATGTTTTTAAAGCTTTGAACAGACTGGCACCCACTTAATTTTCTGACCTTTTAACGTCTAACTCTCAGTCTATTTGAAATCACAATGGATACAATGGTATCACTCGTTACAACGTCAGACACAAAACGGTAGTTAATATGATTACATTATCAAACAGCTAATAGTGTGTTGCTAATGTTGCACAAACCATGTTCCCATTCGCCACCACAGAGTCAGACAGATGCCTTCTAACAATCATCAGAAACGCTTAGTTTGAACAACTCAGAACGTCAGTGGAGAAAGGCATGTAGTTCATTATAACATAGATCATAGTACATTACACTAGGCTATATTGCTAAATCTACCCGATTTTTCCAGGATATACCCAACAGAAAAATGTACCGGGATAACCTGGCTTCTCTCACGACTCCCCTGCTAGTTCGCTATTAACGATATGCAAAAGCCTGCCGGCATTTTGATCTGATTGGTTACAAGTTAGTTTGTGGCGTCAGAAACACCAGCGATTTCAAACCGGGTTTTTGAGACTGTCTTTGATTCACTGCAGTTTTAAGGAGAAAATACTCAGCAATGGTGTTAACTTATGAATTTACACATAGTTTGTGTTAAAGCATATTAAAAACACCACATAGACACATAAACAACATTAAAAACTTGATTTTTACCACAGGAGGTACCAAAGACAGTCTCAAAAACATG
This sequence comes from Siphateles boraxobius, assembly GCF_051911475.1. NCBI lineage: Eukaryota > Metazoa > Chordata > Actinopteri > Cypriniformes > Leuciscidae > Siphateles > Siphateles boraxobius. The sequence continues at coordinate 18,170,912 of NW_027509192.1, forward strand.
GTTTGAAATCGCTGGCATTTCTGACATCACAAAATACCTTGTAACCAATCAGATCAACGTGTGATCGTCAATGATCTCTGAGCTGGTGTGAATGAGTGGAGACGGGGCTCATTTGAATATTCATAGAACCACATATACTAAGCAAGGGTTTAGTGTTACATTCAAGCTATTTTAAAGGTGCACTGTGTAAAATTTAGGAGGATCTGTTGACAGAAATGCAATATAATATACATTACTATGGTTTCAGTGGTGTATAAAGACTTTACATAATGAACCGTCCTGTTTTAAATTACCATAGAATGAGCAGTTTCTATCTATATACACCGCAGGTCCCCCTGCATTGAAATGCGCCGCCATGTTTCTACAGTAGCCCTAAACGGACAAATGTGTTTCGTCACTATGTTGTTCTTCGTGCAAAGAAGCTAGCTAAAGTCAGCGAATAAAACACGGACACAATGATGAACAAGTAACAATAATATTTGCAATAACATATCGGTTTACTGAATAATTAAGTACGCCTCATTTCTTAATTTATCTTTGTAAAGAAACCTCATTGCTAAATATATTCGTACAATATGTAGGATTTTTTAATAAAATATTCAAAAACCACTTTCACAGTGTGATATATTTCATGCAGTTGTCTACTTACATTATCCCAAAAGTTCCCAAGGATTTGTAAATCCAGAGAAATTACAGTTTTTAATAATGGCTCGTCCCTGGTCATTGTCGCCTATCAATGACGTAATAATATCCGTGCTACCCCGGTTTCATAGATAAACCATAGATATATGAGATTCCTCTATATGCCGCTATAAGTAAGGCGCTAATGAGGATTCTATGCATGCATATCTAAGATACAATATCTTGCACAACGCTGTTGTGTCGTTCAGTTATCATGGTTCACGATTATAGATTGGCGAGAACAGAAAGTCCAAAAAAACGTAAACATAGATTAACTTAGGCAAGCAGGCTTTGAGAAAAACAAAGAAATAAAACAGGATCAATAATCAGCGTGGCGTTTTTCAGGATAGGGAGATCTTTGCGACAAACTTGATCTGTCGACAGAGACTCCACTCTCGCATGTTTAAATAATTAGGAAAGCAAATATTTATTATACACTACAGTTATATTGCACTTTGCTCAATGGCAGTGAAATTAAGTATGTGTTGCAAAAAAAATATTTAGCCATTACTTGCAAATACTGTGGGATTGTTAAAATGTACTTTTAGTACGATTGTTTTAAACGCAGGGCTCTCAAGTGTCACTCATTGAGCGTAACAGTCACTCATTTCGGTCTTTTGTCACGCTCTCCCGCCACACATTGTATTTCTCACGCTGAAAAACTATTTGTAATATATTTAATATGCCGCAGCGCCCAAAACTCTGGTCGCGCCGCTCACACTGTGGAACCGGCAGGAATCAAGCGCGTCTCTCGTGTTGTTCATCGAGCTACACAATAGCCAATCAGAAAATAGCACTATTGTATCTCGGTAAGATTTAACGCAACAACCAATGACAAAAATACATCCAACAGTTACATCCGTAACTTCTGTTGGTTGCAATGCGCAAACTCACCACTAAATGCCAAATTACACAGTGCACCTTTAAGGCGTGAAGATTTTTTTAAGGAAAAAAAAAACGTTTAAATATGTCCTTTTGGTAAAGATGAGTTTTATGGGATAGAATTGTTGAGTACAGGGGGACTTTAAGAAGTGGGAAGTAGGAAATTGTCTATAGCAGGTGAAGGCAGCAACACAAGGTGCTGGTATTCACAGTTGTGAGATATTGCTCTCAGTTCAATAAACAAAGTTAATATTGAGTAACTTACACATTACATCTGTTCTGAATGGCGTCAATCGGGACAAACTGTCACACGTTTGCTTGCTGAATTAATGAATCATATGAAGGTAAAATGATGACATAAAGAATCGCATGCGCAGGGTAAGATTTGTGAAAGTGTACATAAGATTGCAAGCGTAAATCAAATTTGCATGTGCAAGATTAGATTTGTAAAGGTTTAAATCGCCCTTCAAGTGTAAGAAAAAAATATTTGCAGCATTTAACTGTTATTCGTAAGTGTAATTCATGTATTTTGAAGCTGCAGCTTCATGCTAATGCAAAATAAATAGGATCTGTATTCTTCAGACTTTCATTTTTCCGCGCTTATACTTTTGGCACGGTTTTTGAGCACAAATGCGGGCAAAAGCACTGTAAGCCTGTGAACAGCAATTTGCAATCGAAAACAACAGAGGCAGGAACTGCAAAACAGATTAAATGCGTAATATCAAACGTTGTGTAAAAAAAATAAACTGTTGCAAATGTATACATGACTTCTTGTGTGCATGAGGCAAAAAGTTTCCGAAATAACCGGATTTGTACAGTTGCGTCTTTCTTTTTCCTGCGCTTCCAGTTTTGGCACGATTCTCTCACTAACGGAGTTTTGCAAGTGCAAAGAGGAGGGCGGGTCCACCTTCATCATGTAGCCAATCAGATGAGCTTCTCGCTGACTCTCGTTTTACTCTGATCTGATTGGTTCAATAAACACGCCAATCACCAGAACACATCTTTATCTTCATTTGGCTCAGAAATGTTCTCATTGCCGAAATGGTACTTTTAATGCACACATACATGTTAACTAAGTAAATAAATTAATAAATAAATAAATCATGATTTCTTAAAAAGCTGTGCACCAGGCTGACTGACATTCATATTGAATTTCGAGCTGGTGTTAATATTATTGTATTGAAATTTTATATTATAGAATCTGTTACACCACTGAGCTGATGTTAAACTTTACAATCAAAACATTTAATACCCATTCTTTATGTAATAATACCATTCTGATGCAGTGTTTTTCACATCATGTCTCTGTTCATGGTATTTAACACTCAATTATATATTTTGAAATATTGTCTTGCACTGTCAATATTGATTCTGATTACTTCCGTGTGACTGATCAAGCTATTATATGTAGTTAGTATGACTAACAAAATGCTTTCTCTGTGTCCAGATTTGACTGAAATGAAAAACTGATACTAAATCAACATGAACTCAACTTTGACAAAAAGTTACTAATTCTGTCTGAATAAAAACCCAGCAACCAGGGAATACACAGCATAGATATTATGTTATATAATCATACATATTATGTATGTATATATAGGGCTATACAGCCATCTAGTGGTTACACGATGGCATTGCAGGTGATAAATGGTGCATAATTTAGAGATGCTCTTATGTTAAAGGGAAAAAATATTATTGTAACTCATTTTAGTAAAATAAAAACAATAATTCTGGAATCCCCCTGATCAGTTGACAGGTGAAATTATGCATGCAGTAGTGCAGATACTAGGCCCACATTAAGCATCAAGATTACAAACTGATATGGCCTGATGAGGAGGAGGATGATGATGAGCAGGATACATGAACTGAATACACAGAAATTTCCTTTCTTAACACACCAGCTCGAAATTCCGTTTTGGCTCATATAGTCAGCCTAATTGTGCACAGACTATTAAGCAATCATGATGTATTTATTTATTTGTTCATTTATTTATTTATTTAATATGTATGTGTGCATTAAAAGTACAATTTCGGCAATGAGAACATTTCTGAGCCAAATGAAGATAAAGATGTGTTCTGGTGATTGCCGTGTTTATTGAACCAATCAGATCAGAGTAAAACGAGAGTCAGCGAGAAGCTCATCTGATTGGCTACATGATGAAGGTGGACCCGCCCTCCTCTTTGCACTTGCAAAACGATACTCGGTTACTAACGTAACCTCGGTTCTCTCTAGAGAGGGAACGAGTATTGCGTAAGTTTAGCTTACGCTACGGGAAAGATTCATCTTCTCGAGATACTGAAGCCAAAAAATTATCCTTAATTTTGTATTCCTTGTCAACGCAGTGCAGCAGCTAGCAGACCTAGACCAGGCCATCTCGCGTGCTCATTGGCTGCCCTGCGAGCAACTGCTGCAGCCTACCAGTGAGCCCGGCGTGACGTCACGCCCAATGAAGTCTGCGTCACAGCCCACAGCGTCACAGCCCACCAGAATGGGCGTGGCTTAGCGTATAACACTAGGGGCTGTAGGCTGAATTCCCTGGTTTTCGTCGACTGAAGCGAAGTCGCTCGTGGCGCGAGCACGGCCGGTTACGCAATACTCGTTCCCTCTCTAGAGAGAACCGAGGTTACGTTAGTAACCGAGTATCGTTCTCTTACGAGAGGTTCTCTCGTATTGCGTAAGTTTAGCTTACGCTACGGGAACACTTTGTCAACGCCGTGCGCGCCAAGAATCCACATGAGACCCCGAGCTTTCAGAGGAACCCCATAAGTGGAAAAAATAAGGTGGCCAGCCACGCGGGCCATCACTTGTACATAAGCACACATAGGGAATACAGAGCAGCGCGCCGGTCTGTATAGGCACATGGCACATACCCTACTTAGTGCAGCTCAACCAGGAGAGCTGAGTCATGTGAGAGTGATCTGAGCAGGAGATCTGGGCAGAATACACCTCTCCTTCAGACTGACAACAGTTTAGCCTGCAAGGCAGGAACTTCTAGGTTATAAAACCTGACAAAGGTAGACGGGGAGCTCCAGCCCGCCGCTACACATATGTCATGGATAGAAATTCCACTGGACCATGCCCACGAAGAGGCCACGCCTCTTGTGGAATGAGCCCTGATGCCCAGAGGGCATTGCAGACCTTTTGACGCGTAAGCGGCCGCTATAGCGTCTACTATCCATCTGGACAGGCTCTGTTTCGAGGAGGCGAGACCCTTGGTGCGCCCACCAACGAAACAAAAAGCTGTTCCGAACGCCTGAAGGAGGCGGAGTGCGTAATGTAAAACCTCAGCGCTCTGACAGGGCAGAGGAGATTCACATCACCTTCGCTGTCAGATGCTGGGAGAGCTGACAACGAAATAACTTGCGCTCTGAATGGAGTGCCCATCACTTTAGGGACATAGCCATGTCTAGGTCTGAGGATGACTTTAGAGTCATTCGGTCCGAACTCAAGACACGACTCGCTGACAGACAGCACATGCAGGTCCCCTACACGTTTTACTGACGGCAGTGCAGTCAGAAAGACGGATTTCAGTGATAGATATTTCAACCCCACGGTGTCTAGTGGTTCAAATGGAAAAGCTTTCAGGGCCTCGAGGACCAATGAAAGATCCCACATGGGAACCGACGGGGGGCGCGGCAGATTCATCCTTCTAGCTCCTCTAAGGAAGCGGATGGCCAACTCGTGTCTTACCAATGACTGGCCGTGCGTCGATTCTGCGAACGCTGCCACGGCCGCCACGTATACATTGAGCGTGGATGGGGAACTTCCCTTATCCAACAGCTCTTGTAGGAAGGTGAGCAGATGCGCCACCCCGCATGTCCGCGGTTCCAGATCTCTGTCGGTGCACCATCCAGAGAACACCGACCATTTAGACGCGTAGAGCCTTCTCGTGGAAGGGGCTCTAGACTGCGTGATCGTGTTCATCACTCCTTCTGGCAGGGCAATGAGTACCCGTTGATCAACCATAAATGCAGAGACCAGCGCTCTGGATTGGGATGCCAGATCGTGCCGCGAGCCTGAGAGAGGAGATCTGCCCTCACCGGATTCGGCCACGGAGCTGTATGTGACAGCCCTGCTAGTTCCGGGAACCAAATCTGATTCTCCCAACGCGGGGCTATGAGGAGCACCGAGTGGCGCGTTTCCCTGATTCTCTTGATCACCTGTGGCAACAGATAGACCGGAGGGAAAGCATATAGCGGGAGGCTGGGCCAAACCTGGGCCAGCGCATCCTCATCCTTCGAACAGACCGTCGGGCATTGAGCGTTGTCTTTTGACACAAATAGGTCGACTTCCGCTCTGCCGAATAGGCGCCACAGTTTCTAGACCGTTTGGGGTGCAGGGATCATTCCCCTGGGGGAACGTTGTCCCTGGACAGTTTGTCTGGGCCGTCGTTCAAATGGCCAGGCACATGCGCCGCCCTCAGCGAGCGCAGGTGCATCGGAGACCAAATAAGGAGGCGTTCCGTCAGATTGCAGAGATTTCTGGATCTGACACCGCCCTGACGGTTTACATAGGATACCACAGACATGTTGTCCGAGCGGACAAGAACATGCTGGTCCTGTATGAACGGGAGGAAGCACTTCAGCGCGTTCTCGACCGCTATCATTTCCAGACAGTTTATGTGAAAACCCTTCTCCTGGTCTGACCACTGGCCAAAGGCCGGTCTGCCCTCGAACAGTGCGCCCCAACCCGAGTTGGACGCGTCTGACGAGATCACTTTACGATAAGAGATGGTTCCCATCATTACTCCCTGCTGGTACCAGTCGGCCACTAACCAGGGCTGCAGAGCTGTTATGCAGGTCTGAGTCACTCTGATTTTCTGGCCGCCAGACACCCGGCGGGACACGCGAGCATTCAACCAGCGTTGGAGCGGGCGCATGCGCAGTAGGCCCAGCTGGAGCACCGCTGCAGCTGATGCCATACAGCCCAACATCCTTTGAAATGTTTTCAAAGGGAGAAAGCTGCCCTTCTGGAAAGATGCGGCTAGGTGGCGAACACGGCGCGCGCGCTGTGTCGATAAACGAGCCGTCATGGTCACCGAGTCCAGTGCTATTCATAAAAGGAAATTGACTGGCTGGGCAGTAATGAGCTCTTGGTCCAGTTGATCGTGAGACCCAAGCTTTCCAGATGACTGAGAAGCACTGTTCTGTGAGATAGCAGTTCTGTCTCTGACTGTGCCAATATCAGCCAATCGTCCAGATAGTTCATTATTCGCAAGCCCCTGACTTCTCAGGGGGGCGAGCGCCGCGTCCATGCACTTCGTAAATGTACTGGGTGCCAGGGACAGGCCGAACGGCAGGACGGTGTAATGATATACCTGACCGTCGAAGGCGAATCTCAAAAATTGCCTGTGACGGGGTACTATCTGAATCTGAAAATAGGCATCCTTCAGATCTAGAGAAATAAACCAGTCCCTCGGGCGAACGTGCGTGAGGATTTTCCTGGTCGTAAGCATTTTGAACGGTCTTTTCGCAAGCACTTAGTTCAAATATCTCAGATCTAGGATAGGTCTGAAGGCTCCGTCCTTCTTGGGTACGAGAAAATATCGTCTGTAAAAGCCTGACTCGCTCAGAGAAGGCGGTACCTTTTCTATAGCCCCTTTGCACAGCAGCTTTGCTATTTCTGCGTGAAGTAGGTGTGCTACTTACGCATTCACAATCGTCGCGGTCCGGGCTTGAAAGCGCGGGGGACGGCGAATGAATTGAAGTGTATAGCCCTGCTTTATTGTGCTCAACACCCATTCTGAAATCCCTGGGATAGTTTCCCACGCAGCTATGTGAGCCGCTAGGGGGGAAATCGCCATTTGCGGGCTTGTGAAACTGAACCGGAGCCGAAAGCGCGGTGCGCGCGCTCTCGGTTCTGGGCAATGGCTGCTCGCTGAAAAGCCGAAACCGGCTGATTTATGTGAGATGTCCCAATCATAAGGGATGGGGAACAGTCTTTTGTCATTTTTTGACGCGCGAGCAGCGCTCCGGGCGGGAAAGCTTCCTGTAAGCGTGAGCGCGTGTGCGCGGGCACGAGACTTACAAGTGTATTTGATGCCCCGATCATAATGGATGGGGAGCGTTTTATTAATGCCCTGCGTTTTGTGATAACACTTAAACGCGCAGGCGCAGCCCGGGGGGAGGTTAGTGTTAGCAAGCGTGAACGCACTCAGGCGGGCACGAGACTTACATTCATAACCTGCTTTCTTTTGTGAAACTGACCCGGAGCCGAAAGCGCGGCGCGCGCGCTCTCGGTTCTGGGCAATGGCTGCTCGCTGAAAGCCGAGACCGTCTGATTTATATGAGATGTCCCAATCATAAGGGATGGGGAACATTCTTTTTTTTTTTTTTACTTTTTGACGCGCGAGCAGCGCTCCGGGCTGAAAAGCTTCCAGTAAGCGTGAGCGCGTGTGCGCGGGCACGAGACTTACAAGTGTATTTGACGCCCCGATCATAATGGATGGGGAGCGTTTTATTAATGCCCTGCGTTTTGTGATAACACTTAAAAACGCGCGGGCGGAGCCCGGGGGGAGGTTTGTGTTAGCAAGTGTGAACGCACTCTGGCGGGCACGAGACTTACATCCATAACCTGCTTTCTTTTGTGAAACTGACCCGGAGCCGAAAGCGCGGCGCGCGCGCTCTCTGTCCTGGGCAATGGCTGCTCGCTGAAAGCCGAGACCGGCTGATTTATGTGAGATGTCCCAATCATAAGGGATGGGGAACATTCTTTTTTCACTCTTTGACGCGCGAGCAGCGCTCCGGGTGGAAAAGCTTCCTGTAAGTGTGAGCGCGGGCACTAGACTTACAAGTGTATTTGACGCCCCGATCATAATGGATGGGGAACGTTTTATTAATGCCTTGCGTTTTGTGATAACGCTTAAACGCGCGGGCGGAGCCCGGGGGGAGGTTTGTGTTAGCAAGCGTGAACGCACTCTGGCGGGCACGAGACTTACATTCATAACCTGCTTTCTTGATCGTGTAACAGAGCGGGCAGATAGTGGGCACAGACTTGTGGACACATTTCTTACATTCAACACTCGAGCGGCTTTTCTGCGCTTCATGAGAGTGTGCTCTGCGAGGTTCGGAGTGCTTATGTGTAGTGGTGAACACTGGGGCGTGGGCACTTTCATTACACTTACAACACCGACGGCATGAGCCGGACCAGACATTTTACTCATTTTGAGATTTTTCTGGGTCGCCGTGAAATCGGCGTTTGTGTGCAGGCGAGAGGGTCAACAGACCGGCTCGTTGGCTGCTAATTGAACCACTGCAGTAGCCTGTTTGAAGGGGACTGACAGGGAATAAACTTAAACACGCACGTCTTTTCGGAGGCGATGTGTCTGTTAGTAAGCGTGAGCGCTCGTGAGCGGGCACGTAACTTACATTCTTAATCTGACATTATACTCACTTGAGATTTCTCTGGGTCGCCGCGAGAACGGCGGATGTGTGCAGGCGAGCGGGTTGCATTACCGGCTCGTTGGCTGCCAAATACACCACTGCAGTAGCCTTATCTAAGGGGACTGACATGGCGAGACATTTCGACGGCGGCGCGCAAGCCCGTCCGGGTCATGCAGAGAGCTCGAGAGGGCTCTGCATGACGCGCGAACGGGGACGCGAGGGCGGGGTAGCTCTCTTGTAACGTAAAGAGAGCTAGCCGCGTGCTCGGTGGTCGAGCAGAACTGGAACAGTGTTTGTACGAGGGCGCGCGCACGAGTAGTGGGCACGGGACCTACATGTAACACAGATGATGCCCGTCCGGGTCATGCAGAGAGCTCGAGAGGGCTCTGCATGACGCGCGAACGGGGACACGAGGGCGGGGTAGCTCTCTTGTAACGTAAAGAGAGCTAGCCGCGTGCTCGTAGGTGTCCCTCGGCCTCATTCTCAGATGCGACGGCAGTGAGGCTCGTGAGCGGCAGCTGCGCGTCGGTGAGGAGAGGCGGGGGGTGTTGAAGGCTTCGAGTCGAGCCCGCAGGGTCGACAGCGGAAGCGCTTCACAGCCGGAAGTGCGAGGCGTCTTAAAAAAGACACTCGCTGCTCTTTTAGAATAGGTTTTAGAATAGGTTTTAGCAAGGTAAAGGATACGTCGCCGGATAGCGTAGCTCGCACGGATGGCTGAAGGTGGCGAAGACGGCCGGCTTCCTCAGCGCTCTCCTAAGCTGGCTGTCCGCTGTTCGACGGCGGCGGTGGCTTCTCTCAGATCCAGCGATGCGAAGAGCTCGCTGAAGAGACGAAAAATCAGGGAATTCAGCCTACAGCCCCTAGTGTTATACGCTAAGCCACGCCCATTCTGGCGTGCTGTGACGCTATGAAGGCGCGGGCGCCCTTCATTGGGCGTGACGTCACGCCGGGCTCACTGGTAGGCTGCAGCAGTTGCCCGCAGGGCAGCCAATGAGCACGCGAGATGGCCTGCTCTAGGTCTGCTAGCTGCTGCACTGCGTTGACAAGGAATACAAAATTAAGGATAATTTTTTGGCTTCAGTATCTCGAGAAGATGAATCTTTCCCGTAGCGTAAGCTAAACTTACGCAATACGAGAGAACCTCTCGTAAGAGAACTCCGTTAGTGAGAGAATCGTGCCAAAACTGGAAGCGCAGGAAAAAGAAAGACGCAACTGTACAAATCCGGTTATTTCGGAAACTGTTTGCCTCATGCACACAAGAAGTCATGTATACATTTGCAACAGTTTATTTTTTTTACACAAAGTTTGATTTTACGCAATTAATCTGTTTTGCAGTTCCTGCCTCTGTTGTTTTCGATTGCAAATTGCTGTTCACAGGCTTACAGTGCTTTTGGCCGCATTTGTGCTCAAAACCCGTGCCAAAAGTATAAGCGCGGAAAAATGAAAGTCTGAAGAATACAGATCCTATTTATTTTGCATTAGCATGAAGCGGCAGCTTCAAAATACATGAATTACACTTACGAATAACAGTTAACGTTAAATGCTGCAAATATTTTTTTCTAACACTTGAAGGGCGATTTAAACCTTTACAAATCTAATCTTGCACATGAAAATTTAATTTACGCTTGCAATCTTATGTACACTTTCACAAATCTTACCCTGCGCATGCGATTCTTTATGTCATCATTTTACCTTCATAGAATCAGTGCTTGTTTAGAACGAAACGGTTCACTAGGCCTAATGATTCAGTGGCTTGTAATTCACATAAAATACAGTTACTTGTCGTAATTTACTGGCATAACAATGTAACCTGCACAAAAAAAAGAGTAATCAAAAATCCTCACAATTTCAATGTTATTCAAAATACAGAGTTCGATAAAGTCATTGTCATTGTCACCCGTTTGTTTAGTTATCTGAGGGAAATTATCCATGGTCACAAAGCCTACATTATGGCTATTAAAGGGATGCAAAACGATATCTAAAATTAAATAATTGTTAATTAAATGTCGCCGTCGCGGCTGGTTAGTACAAAAACTCTGATTAACATAAAAAGATACCTATCACTGCACGCCACAACGTCGAATCTGTCTGTAACTGGACAGGCTAAAAGCGGAGTGATACAAATGGTGATAAAAGTCCCAGTGCTGCTCTCAGCGCTCGTGGAACGCACGCACTCGGCCAATCACATTTAAGGACTAATTGTTGTATAAAAGTAAATAAAGCAGTATTGATGTAATTTCAATATTATTAAACGCATAACTATAATGATAGACTGAACATTTGTATCACAATAAAACGTTTTAACAAAATAAAAATAGATATTTCCATCACAATAAAAATAACATCTAACATGTTAAACTGAAGTAGATGGCTTCAATCAGAAAATAAACCAGTTCCTTGAATCATAAAAGGTAATTTCAGCAAATTTGCATGTATGCACAATAATCAGTCATGGGCATATTATATGACTTCTGTCTTTGATCATTGTTTGACTGATAAACCCTCACCCACTCAGTAATCATGAACACTCGCTAGTATCATCCTATTAAGTGAATCAGTTTATTGTTTCATTTTTCTCTCTGAAATTGCTCACAGTTATGATACAAGGGGATTTTTACAACTTTAAGCGCATGTTCCTGCTCTGCACGGACAATTTTATTTTATTTTGTTTAAGTCTGCTTCATAGCTGTATAAAATAGGAAAGTTCACAACATGTATTGCTTTATTTTTGTTTCATTTAAACCAGCTGTCTGTAAAAAGGTGGCCATGAACATCCAAATCTTTCCTGGTTGAGGTACATACAGACAAAAGGAAGCATTTTATAAACAGATACCACACAGACACTGCCAGCGAGCAAAAGCTGCGTTGTGTCGCTCGCTTACAGCGTATAGTTGAAAACATGACAGGAAAACAGAAAGAGAACAAAACAAAAAAATCGCAGAGAGACTAACAGAGGTTGAAGGTGATGGCAGATGTTTTTTTTTCCATTAAAAGATTGCAGATCTGAGAAAATAGTGCGATTTTTGAGAATAGTTACGTTAAAGCCATGCAAAGAAAATGCGTGCATGCACACAGCAATACAAGTCAAAAGCAAAGAGCAGGAACGGCCTTCGACTTTCCCGTAGGCCACAACATCATATTTACAGTAGAACTGATCCAAGAACAGCTTTTTTTTTGTCATCCATTGTACACACACAATGATATGAAGCTGACATTGATATCAAGAAGTTCATTTCTTCCCCATAGAGGCTAAACTACATTCTTAAATTACTGTTAAATTAGCTTTTTTGTGGTTTGTTTGTTTTTACATACTATTTTCTTCTCTTTTGAAGCTAGGAAAGAAAGATTCGTAAAGTCCACAGTACTTTTACAAATCAAGACATTAGAAAGTTTCTTTAAACAAACAAAATTGTGTTGCCCTGATAAAAACAAACACATTATTGTCATAAATAAATAACATTCAAGTCTCATGTGTATATGTATATATATATATATGTATATATATATATATATATATATATATATATATATATATATATATATATATATAACTGGATGATAATAAATAAGGACAGAGATAAAACACAAAATAAAAACACAGAAAAAAATACAAAAATATCCACAATGTATTCAACATTTTTTTTGTATTTGCTGGTAGCGAACATGAGAAATGATCAGAAAAAAAGAGACAAAATAAAATAATTAAACACTGCATTTCAGTGTCTAACCAATTTGATTAAATGAAACAAATTGTTCCTTCAGGCAATAAATACAGAAATACAAAGGTTAAATAATAATTAAATAAAGACTAGCAACACAAGATTTCAAATCTGAATCTACAACAGAACTAAAGCTAGTGCCACATCTAGACATTTTATTTGACATAATTATATTCAATCTGTACAACAGAGATTCATTCATTAGGATAAATTCATTCAGTACTATCCCCCCCCCCACCCCCACCCCATCCCGTCCCGTCCCGTCCCGAGTCCCAAACTCACTGAAAACCACGTTTCAGTCTGCAGCAATGATTTAAGATCAAGTGATGTTCTTCAAACATAAAGTCATAAATAAATAAAAGATCACAAATTGAAACGATACAATTTGAAAAAAATCCACATCTCCAGGACAAGCTCTCAAAGTCATATTTTCCTTCTCGACGTGTTTAGTTTTTTCCTATGGTCTTTATGAATCTGAGTGCAAACATCCTAGAGTTGTGTGAATGTGTGTTCATGACTAGTATTTTGAGTGTGAAATTTTGTTCCAAACCTAGCGAGCTGCCTTGCTATCTACTATCTTCTAAAGCAAGATACACACATGATTTTTTTCTACTGGTTTTCCACATTTGTATGATGAAATAACTCTTATACAACTCCTGAAAAGTTGTCCTAGATGGCAAAATCATGGCCAAAAGTGTCTGCACCAGGCTTTTGATGGTTTCCTGAATCGTAACCTCATAAGTGAACTCTGTGTGATATACAAAGAGCACTCCTCACACCATGTGCACTGGAGACTCCATTCATAAATGATTTCAGTAGAGTTTGCCATTAGCATGTTGCTAAGCTAACTAATTATTTGAAATGCTTTTCATAGTTAACAACTTGGTGTGTCATACAAACAGCGCTCCTCAACTTATGCGCACAGGAGACTCTAGATGACTTCAGTACAGCTGCCATATTACTAAGCTCACAACAGCACAGTTCAATTGATTTCAACTGAGTTTGACATTAGCATGTTGCTACATGCTATCAGCACCCTTCTCTAATGTGCATAAAAATACATAAACAAATAGTGGGTAAAATAGTTCTTATTTTAATTAGACTGATTAAAGTGCTTAGCCCGCCATGTTGAAGGATTTTTTTGTACAAAGTTTATTGCATTGCAGTAAGGGACTGCATTATAATGTGATCAAAGTGACGTATCCAGACATCCCACCCTGCCAAAACTCATTTCTGGGAGATGGTACAACACCCACCATAATATATTAAAAAAATTATATTATACTATTAAATTCATGCGCATAAACTGCCTAACACGGGTTTGTTCATTATCCGTCCACCGAAAGTGAAAATGATTTAGTTGAGTGTGACGAAAAAAGAGCAGAGGATCTCCACAAAATCACAAAGTTGTCACAGAAGACACATTTGAAACGTGGGATTATCCAACGCTATCTCACGACAGATTCCTACAAATTTTTACAAGTGAGTAAAAGGTGGCTAATTCGTATGATTTGTCTAAACCCCAGTGATGGGTAGGTTTAGGGGCGGGGTCAGGGGTAGGTCATTCATATGAATTCGTACGAATTAGCCACCTTGTAAATTTGTACGGATTGCCGTGAGACTGAGTTAGGTAATCCCAGGAGTTAGGGTAATGCGTCTTAGCTGACCACAGAAAATGCATCTAATACCACATGGAAACATGCTTTCTCTCTCGCTTGATTGATTTCTGGGATATTGTACATAATATTGCGTCCATCAGGGACTCACTATCAACCGACACCCGGACCTTCTGGGACAGGTGGGATGTCTGGGTACAGTATCTTAGAGGCAGCTCACTAAGTTTTGGAACAGAGTCTGTTGGAGCAGCTAGTTACCACCAGCTGGTCGACCATTTTAACAGGTTAGGATGCTGAGATGATGGTAGGGCAAGTGTTGTGTATTTGTATTTTAATCCTTGTCAAGCGTGGAGAGACCGGAGAGTGGGAAGGGAAGAGTGGACGAAGGATGAAGTGTCCATCTCCTTGGTAACCTGCTTGTTCGTCATGAAAAGTGCCGTCTGTCAATAAATGTCCGTCACAGGATATGCAGGGAAGTGGGGCAGCGTTTTAATACGTTTTCTGGATAATTCCTAGCAGCAAAGACAAGCCGTCACAAAGGTGAGGAAAACGGGAAGGTAGACGTAAAAGACATGAAAACATCTGGGGTAGAAACAACAGGGGTTTAGGAAGGGGCTGGCAAACTGACATGGCAAAGACGGTGACAGAGGAAATGTGTCTGGGTTTGTGTCATAACTTGTTTTTAACTCATTCCATCATACAAAAGTTTGTCCAAGTATAAATCCCATCATCTCTAAGACATATTTTAGTGCTTTTATGTAGGTACGTTTGAAAAAGCTTGATTGGGAAAGTGTTAGGGATGCTCCTGTATCCCAAAGGATGCCACCAGCTTGGCATTGTCCCTGGGATTGCCCGCAGGGCATTTAGAGTCACTAGGCTGAGGGTCGTGGCGACGGGCGTTAGATGGGTGTCTGTTGGGCGAGCCAGGTGGAAGAGGCACCTGGCCATTCTTCTCGTCTGAAAAAAGTTGTTTAATTACGTCAAAGAAGTTACTCAATGGGCTGCCTAGGAACACAGATAGGAAGAAAAGGAAAAAAGAGAGAACAAAGAAATGAACAATGGGTTCGCACAAGGAGAAATGGACAGAAAGGGGAAAAGAGATAGGATAGGGAAGAAGACTACGACTTGGAGAAGCTTTGAGGGCCACACTAACTTTTGATATTCTGTACAAGAAATGAGGCTTCTCTGGTTAAACCAGTTAAAACCAGCTTAAGGTTGTATCTAGCTGGTAGCCAATAGCTGGTTAGTACATTCAAGTTACAACATTTTATCAGTATCAGTGTTCCCTGGAAACGGAACCATTGACCATGGGCTTGCTAGCTTTATAGTCTACAAGTTGAGCAACAACAACATAATTACTTGTAGTTTAGATGGTTGATAAGCTGGCTGGACTAGCAGATTGTGGGAACCTAGCAGAGCTGGTAGACCATCTTGGATGAGATAAAAACAAACATAGCATGTTTTTTTTTTCTAGCCCAAATTCAACTAGGTTCCCACTTGCTGGTCAACCAAATGAACCATCTTACTTCACCACCTTAAGCTGGTATGACCTGCTTTTTCCAAAAACGTCCTTGACCAAGATGGTGTAACACATCAGCCAGGTCCCCAACAGCTGGTCAACCATCTACATCAGCTTGGACCAGTTAGAGACAAGCTACTGTGTTCACAAACATAACTACCACCTTAAGTCAACGTGAATCAGAATTTGCAACCCATTTTACCTCTGCCACAACATAGTTCTAAGTCATACAGAATATTCAAGCAAAGAAATCAGCAAATTTTCCTTAACAGGGATTTACTTGGTGAGGTTTAGGATGGAGTCCAGTTGCAGTTGATTGTTGAAGATTACTTTTGAGGAGCCTTTAGGTGGAGGCTGAAGGTCAAGTTCATACCAAGAGCATCGTTATGGTATACATTTTTCATATATGCTGTAATTTGCTATTATTGAAGTACCCTATACTTTAATTTTAACTGCAATTAAATTACTCATTAACTATTGGTAAGACAATCATACCTAAAACAGATCAACTGCTTTGGCTAACACTATTTTTGGCCTAGGTGAAGGGAGTTGAAAAGGCAAGTTGCTTAAAGGAAAAATTCGCTTAAAAATGAAAATTCTATGAACATTTACTCACCCTCAAGTTGTTTCAAACCTGTATGAGTTACTGTCTTCTGCTGAACACAATAGAAGATATTTTGAAGAATGTTGATAACACGACAGTTGATGGACCACATTGACTTCCATAGTAGGGAAAAAATACATCAACTCAAGAAAGAAACTCGTACAGGTTTGAAACAACTTGAGGGTGAGTAAATGATCACAGCATTTTCATTTTTAAGTGAACTATTCCTTTAAGCAAGTTTAAGCAAAACTCAAAACTGCGTCGTTGAAAACGACTCTTTGGGGACGCTCCCTTAGCGTGCGCCTCTGAAGTATGAATGAAACTAATCCAATCCTGATTGGTGTTGCGTCATGACGTAACATGTGACGGCATAACCGGATGTATAAAAGGAGACGCCGGACACACACACATTGCTTTCGCTCTTCAGCAAGCGCTCTGTGTTGAACTGTCTCTGTCTATTTGGTGTTGTTTGTCTGATTTAAAGCAAGAAAAATATTATGGCGAGTAAACAGTTTGTCAGATGTGTGCACCCCTGCCCAAGATTTATCACAGGTGGGGACACACATCAACTTTGTGTAAACTGTTTGGGAGTACAGCACGGACAGGCAGCTCTTGAGGGATCTGCCTGTGAACCTTGTGAAGCACTATCTATGAGAGTGCTGCGCTCCCGCTTGGATATTTTGGCTAATAAGGATGGCCAAGCTTGCGATCCCACGTCTGTTGAGGCAACACGGAGGCTTAGATCGTGGGGATCGCAAAAGGATCTCGCAAAAAGTAAAAAGATGTCATCCCGCCATCTCTGATGCTTCAGGTCACATCAATTTCCTTGGAACATCCAACTGTATGCTGGATGCAGCTACACCATGTCTGCCACAAAAGTTTTTAAAAGAGCAACCACTATGGTTACAAAATATTTCTCATCTAGCACCTGCCGTTCTACCGCTTCAGGAAGTCGAGAACAGTGCTCAAAAGATACCCGAGACCAGTCTCGAGAGACTGGTTCCCTTAGTAGAATTTCTGGGAAAATGGCAAAATCTTCCTAATATATCTATGTGGGTCCTGAATATAATAAAAGATGGTTAGAGACTGCAGTTCGGTCACAGACCCCCCAAGTTTGCAGGTGTGGTGCCGACTACAGTGGTTCCAGAACAGGCTCGGGTTATGGAACAAGAAATACAGACTCTCCTGGTCAAAGGGGCCATAGAAATCGTTCCCCTACCAGACAGGGAATCGGGGTTTTACAGCCCTTACTTTATAGTTCCAAAGAAGAATGGAGGACTGAGGCCGATTTTAGACTTAAGGCATCTGAATCTGGCTCTGAGGAGGTTCAGGTTCAAGATGCTCACCATTCCCATTATAGTGAATCAAATGAGGACCGAGGACTGGTTTGTCACGATAGACCTAAAAGACGCCTATTTTCATGTCTCCATCCTTCCATGTCACAGGGGGTTCCTAAGGTTCGCTTTTGGGGGCAAAGCATACCAATATCGGGTCCATCCGTTCGGCCTAGCACTCTCTCCCCGAACATTCACGAAGTGTATGGATGCAGCTCTGGCTGCATCCATACACTTATACTAAGACTCCAGGGCATATGTATACTAAATTACATCGACAACCGGGTCATTCTGGCTCAGTCGCGGGAGATGGCAGTTCGGCATCGAGATGTCGTCCTTGGTCACATTCAGAATTTAGGGTTGAGACTCAATTTAAAAAAAGAGTGTGTTAGAATCAGTTCAGAAAACTATTTTTCTGGGTGTGGTATGGGATTCAGTTACGATTCGGGCACATATGTCTCCCACATGCATCGAGTCTATCCTAACCATGGTTTCTGGGATAAGACTAGGCCAGGCCATCACTGTAAAGCAATTTCAAAGACTGCTGGGCCTCCTGGCAGCGGCATCAAACATAATACCTTTGGGCCTTCTCCACATGAGGCCCCTTCAGTGGTGGCTGAAAGCCAAGGGGTTTTCCCCCAAGGGGAATCCGTTCCGTATAATAAAGGTTACGCGCAGCTGCCTTCGTTCCCTATTAATATGGAAGAAACCTTGGTTCCTGTCCCAAGGGCCAGTTTTAGGGGCGTCATGTCGCCGGAAAACCGTTTCGACAGACGCCTCCCTTACTGGCTGGGGCGCGGTCATGGACGGCCGCTTTGCCAGGGGTCTGTGGCAGGACCATCATCATTCTTGGCATATAAATTGTCTAGAGATGTTGGCTGTTTTCAGGGCTGTGAGGAGCTTCCTTCCAGACATCAAGGGTTACCATGTCCTGATACGTACGGACAACACATCAGTGGTAGCTTATCTGAACCGACAGGGGGGACTCAGATCGCGCCCTCTATCCAGATTGGCGCATCAGATAATTTTATTGACCCAAGGGAAAATTTTATCCATCAAAGCAATATTTATCCCGGGGGTTCAGAATCAGGGAGCAGACATCCTGTCGAGGCAGGGGCTGAGGCCCGGGGAATGGAGACTTCATCCAGAAGTGGTGAAGTTAATATGGCAAAAATTCGGACGAATGGAAGTGGATCTATTTGCGTCTCGAGAGACGTCCCATTGTCCACTTTGGCTTGCGGAGTAAACGCTATTTTACATCCTAGGCCTGGTTATGTGCCTAAGGTGCCATCTAATGTGGCACAGTCAACAGTAGGGATGGGACGGTATGAAAATTTCATATCACGATAATAGTAACCGAAATTATCGTGATTATCAATATTATCACGGTTTTGTTAAAACAAGATGAAAGTGTTAAAAAAGAACTGATGCTCACACTGAAAACATTTCAACAAGTTTAATATTCAAGAATCAACAAACAACAAATAAAACAAGAAGCTCTATGCACTTTTTAAAGCAAGATTCTATTCTGTGGCATTTCCTTCCTTATAATGACCGTCGTCAATAGCAACATATTATAACCCACAGCGCACATCCATATATCACAACGGACGCGCGCTCTCATTTCATTCAAATACAACTTGTCATCTTGCGTCTCCGTTATTGATTGTATTGAAAATGAAATCGGAGTTGATTTATTGTTTACAGAATTTGATAATATTGTTGTGATCATCTTGTCTGGATGAGTTTTGTACGCTGTACAAAATGGATTTAACAGGTAAGAATGGAGACATTAATCTCTATTCAATATGTCCCCGTAATTATGCGGTAAAAAGAAATCAGTGTTTTAAGTGTACAATGAATATACATTATTATCTCTTAAATGTCTCTCTTAATAGTCTTGTTTTAAATTGTTCGTTCGTCTTTGGCTCAAAGCCACTTGCTGCAAACTTTTCTTAGCAGAAGCTTTTAGTTTATTTCAAGTGAGTGAGATAAAATATTTCAACTCAAAACAACATTTTGTGCCCAATTATTTCCCAGATGTAGTTTTAGTATTGAGATCAAAGTTAACTTGCCTTGCGTTCGCTACAACAGTGTGTAATGGTCTCACAGGACGGCTTGGCAGATTTGAAGTGTTTTTCTCTATCACTGCGACTTTTTTTTGAGCATGTTCTGCAGACAGAGTGACCATCCTCGATAAAGTTTCCCTCAGGATTTTTGTAAATGCCAAAATACGACCACACCTCAGATTTGGTCCTCTTAAAAGGCTGAAAAATCTCCCGAACACGGTCACTGCTTTCCGCCACTCCTTCCCGAATAAAAAAAACCCAACATTGCGCGCCTGCATCAGACTGTTGCTGGCTGGACAGGATTTATAGTGAGTTATTAAAATCGCGATAATCAAACACGGTTTTAATGATAATTGAATTTTAAACGATAATACTAACCGTCAGTACATTTTATCGTGGTTTATAGTGAAACCGGTAATCGTCCCATCCCTAGTCAACAGTTCTTCAGGCTTTTCACCCTCCACCACATGTGTCGGAAGAAGAGGAAAGGCTCCATTTGCTCTGTCCTGTCAGGGCTTTGAGAGTTTACCTTGAGAGGTCCTCTTCCTGGAGGAGGTCGGACCAACTTCTAGTGTGCTTTGGATCACCTAGGAAGGGATTACCTGCTTCTAAACAAACTATTAGCAACTGGATAGTTCAGGCTATTACTTTGGCCTATAGACTGCGTGATTTACCTTCACCCTTGGCTATTAGGGCTCACTCTACTAGAGGTATAGCATCCTCTAGAGCCCTTCATGTAGGAGTCCCCATTCATGAAATCTGTGAGGCGGCCGGTTGGGCCTCTCCTCACACTTTCATTAGATTCTATAGTCTGCACCTCCCTAGTACGCCCGGCGCACAAGTGCTCTCATCCTAGCTAGTGTATGTTTCAGTTTCACTCTAGGACAGGTTTCGGTGCGTGGCTTAGTGGGCATTCGTTCGTCAAAGAGTCGTTTTCAACGATGCAGTGTTGAGTTCCCTCGAAAGGGAACGTCTCGGGTTACGACTGTAACCCCTGTTCCCTGAGAAGGGAACGAGACACTGTGTCGTCTTGCCACGCCCCTCTACACCTAGGAGCGGCTTGCTTCGTCGCGAGGCTAATGTGTGTGTGTCCGGCGTCTCCTTTTATACATCCGGTTATGCCGTCACATGTTACGTCATGACGCAACACCAATCAGGATTGGATTACTTTCATTCATACTTCAGAGGGGCACGCTAAGGGAGCGTCCCCAAAGAGTCGTTTTCAACGACGCAGTGTCTCGTTCCCTTCTCAGGGAACAGGGGTTACAGTCGTAACCCGAGACGTTTTATCTTTACAGTAATGTGCACTGAAAATCATCTGCAATAAGACCAGAAACAAGTATTAAGACAGTAAATAGGGTTGGGTTCAATTTTATGTTGACTTAAAAGATGATTTTAACTGGATTTTCTGGTAAGGGTGAAGCACATGAGCACACATGGCTTTATATAGCCAACATTAGAGAGGCTAGATAATTACTAGAAAAGTAATGAGTGAAGCGATGTGTCATCTGTACACTGTCACTGCAGAAAGAATGACACATAGATCAGTCAAGAAACCCACACATGGGTAAAACGTACCCTTTAATCTTAATTCTGCTCAATTCATCTGTCCGGTTCAATTATACACCTTATTCCACAGACGGAATATACAACAAGATATCATCATGAAGCAACGCTGTATATTCTGTGATTATGTTAATGAAAAACATAAAATATTTTTTGTGGACAGAAAGACTACAATGTCTACAAACATTTTCCGTACATAAACAGAGACTGCTGAGCAATTATTCAAGCTAATTATTAACTAACAACAAAGAATAAATTACAAAAACCTCACAAACTTTGGCAAATGGAGTAACTAGTTCTTTCACTTATTCTAGCAGACTTTGTAAACTTTTTGTTCCTCGACAGGCTACTAAAAACCTGTGCATCCTGATTCATGAATTCTGGCAATTCTGGCGACTGGAAACGGCAATTTTCAAAAGTTCTTGGCATTTGTGTGTAATATGCACCAGCCGGTCCGGTCCATCTGAGGCTCAGACTAGCCTTCAGCCATCTCTGACTGCATGAGAAAACCCCCTTCAGTGTACTTGACTTCAGATTCTTCCAAACTCATGACTACACATGCAACCATAATTACACAAACTGGTACACCGTCAGTGGTGTAAGGTCCATTTGATCAGTTGAATATCTTCAGAGCCTCTGGTGTACATATGTATAGCCTCGTCTGTTTGGCGCACATAGGCAAGAAACTAAGACCAGGTTTGTTACTGTGACCGCCAGTTTCTGTTGTGCACATCTTAGTGTTTTAGTGCACACAAAACTTAAAGAAAACAAAATAAAATTGTGCTGCACTTACTGATTCAATAACATTATATGTGGAAGCGTATTTATAGGGCTGGGCGCACTTTAAATTGGACGTAATGCATGACATGCGTGATTACAAGTGTTGTGATTATAACAGGTTTATATATGGAAAAATGCAGTGTGCATAATAAAGTAATTCAGTGGCTCAAAAACCTTTTGGATACTTAAAGGGTTAGTTCATCCAAACATGAAAATTCTGTCCTCATTTACTCACCATCATGTCTGCAGAAAAAGAAAGTCATTTAGTTTTAAATGTGTTGATGGAAGTAAATAGAAATGTTTCCATCCATCCTATTTTTAAACCCCTTCTGCGCTTAATTGAGGAGAACCATTTTGGAAAAACATTTACCGAATAAATCCTTCGATGCTCAAAAAACCCTCATGTGACTTTGCCTCAACAGTGGATGTGACTGTATAAATGGACTAACCAGTGCACAGCATCTCAAATTTTGGTTTGATCATTCTGAAATGCCTGAGCCGAAGTCTGCCATCAGAATGTGATAAAAGGTCCTCCCAGAAGCGTCTTAAAGGGTCACTCCACCCATTTGCATTAAGATTTCCATTGTTAGAAATCCAGTCATACTATTGAATCGTCGTGCAACACTCTTTCATTTTCCCCTGAGACGAGAGAAATCCTCTATTTACCTTTTTCACTTCCTCCTACAATGACGCAAAAATCGTCATTTAACGTCATTGTAGGAGGAAGTGTAAAAGGGGGGGATTTCTGTGAAGACTACAAGCACTAGTTCCCACCCTTTCAAACCCGCCCATAGGGGGTTGGACCTAATGCGCTAACAGACCTATCAGATCAGTGCCAGTGCGTTTGATTTCACCGGGAGAAACTTTTTGAAAATATGGACGAAGGTACTGAATACACAGGCGGATGCTTTAAGGAGGATCTGGATTTTGATGAAGTTATGGTAGAAACGGATGTTCGTTGCTACCTTTATGAGCCACAGTATAGCGACGAGCAGCTGAGGGCTATGGAGGAACCGGAGGCGGCTGAAGCTGCTGCCAACAGCCGATGCAGACGATCTGCCTGCCGCGGACGAGTAGCCCGCAATGGCTCGAGCTGGGGCAGATTGGTGTTGCCTGTGCTCTCACTGTGCCCCAATGGACACAGGACAAGAGTCTGTCTGCTGCCGAAAATTCCAGCGGTGCTACGGAATCGGAGGATGACACGGACGTGTGTGTTGTTGCTCACCCGAGTTTCGCACCCTATATGGATAGCGGCGTCCTGGAGATCTACTTTAGAATACCTAAGTTCAACTGGCAACGTCAGCCAAAGCCTACAGGATCAAATGGTCGTCTTTCTGTAAAGTAAGTTTATTTTCATTTTGTTAACATGCTAACGTGGCAGGTTCATTGCACAAATATCTTGCAGTTAAGCTAGCTACTGTAGCGGGGTAAGCGGAGCGGGCTGCGTGCTAGGCTATATGCAAATCCACACAGACCGGCGTTGCCCAGCCTTCTCCTCGCGAATGGCAGGTCTCTCACCAACAAGTTGGACGAGATCCGCTTGAGGTTCGCTTCGTGGAGGATGGACAGCTGTGTGGCAATCGTCACAGAGACCTGGCTGGATAACAACATACCCGATGCTGCGGTAGAGCTAGCGGGTCACTCTCTGTTCCGAGCCGACAGGACCGCAGCTTCAGGGAAGAACAAAGGCGGAGGTTTGTTGCTTTACATTAATAACTTGTGGTGTACTGCTACTAATCTTATCGGGACATTCTGCTCCCCTGATCTGGAATATCTGGCAGTGAAGTGCAGGCCGTTCAAACTGGTCAGACAACTCGGCTCTGTTATAATCATAGCAGCTTATTTACCACCGAGAGCAAATCCTCAATTAGCACTGGACGAACTGTATTGTCTGATTAGCACTCAGATGAACGCAAATCCAGAGGCGGCTGTGATTGTAGCTGGGGACTTTAACCATCTAGAGCTGAAATCAGTGCTTTCTAAATTTTATAGATTCGTTGATTTTCCAACCAGAGAAAATAACATACTGGATCAGGTTTATTGTAACATTCCGGGAGCATATAAAGCTTATGCAGATCCACACCTGGACATGTCAGATCACATCACAGTGAAGCTGATCCCGGCTTATTAACCTCTGATCTGCAGGACTAAACCTACAACTAGAACCGTCCAGATCTGGACTGAGGAGGCCTCCTCAGCACTACAAGACTGTTTCGAGCATACAGACTGGGATGTGTTCAAACAGGGTGCTAATCTTGAGGAATATACTTCTGCTGTTCTGTCCTATGTTGATTTCTGCACTGACGTTGCCCTGCCCACAAAGACCATCATGGTTTTTTCCAATCAGAAGCCATGGTTGGATGGTACAGTGCGGCATCTGCTCAAATCCCGGGATGCACTTACGGGTCAGGAGACAGGCCAGCTTACAGTAGGGCCCGGAAAGAACTGAAAAAGGGTATCTAACTGGCAAAACTGAAGTACAAACAGCGCATTGAGAAGCACTTCAATAACAACAACCCACGTAATATGTGGAGAGGTATCAGGACCATTACGGACTATAAGCAAAGTGACCAGCCCCTCGTCCTGCAGAGGCACATCAATATCAACAAGGCTTGCTGACCAGCTGGCAGGAGTTTTCCTGGACATTTTCAACCTGTCCCTGCAGCTTGCTAGGGTCCCTGTCTGCCTCAAAACCTCTATCATTGTGCCTGTGCCAAAAAAAATCAGTTGGCACTTGCCTCAATGATTCCCGTCCAGTTGCCCTAACCCCGGTAATCATGAAGTGTTTTGAGAGGATCCTCCTTAATCACATCAGAGATGTTATCCCTGATGGTCTCGATAGCCTTCAGTTCGCCTACAGGATGAACCGCTCTACAGAGGATGCTGTCTCGCTAGCACTCCATATAGCCATGACACACCTGCAGCACCCCAACACTTATGTTAGGATGTTATTCGTGGACTTCAGCTCAGCTTTTAACACAGTTCTCCCAGACAAGCTGGTGCTGAAGCTCCACAACCTGGGACTATCAGTTTCACTGTGTTCCTGGATCAGGGATTTTCTCACGAATCGTCCACAGTTGGTGAGGATAGGGAACTTTACATCTTCCACTCTTATCCTGAACACTGGAACACCGCAGGGCTGTGTGCTCAACCCGGCCCTCTTCAGCCTTTTTACTCATGACTGTCTTGCTATTCATTCCACAAATACGCTCGTGAAGTTTGCGGACGACACCACCGTAGTGGGTCTCATATCTGAAAATGATGAGACTCAATACAGAGAGGAGATCCAGCACCTGATATATTGGTGTTCAACAAATAATCTTATTTTGAACACCAACAAGACCAAGGAGGTGATAGTGGACTTCAGAAGGTCCAGGAAGACAAAGCGCGCTCCTCTTTGTATACGGGGGGACGCAGTGGAGGGTGTGGATAGTATTAAGTTCCTGGGAGTCCATATTTCATCTGACCTGTCCTGGTCAGTTAATACATCACACCTGGTGAAGAAGGCGCAACAACGTCTTTTCTTCCTCAGGAAGTTAAAAAGTACTGGACTCGGCTCTCAGTTGCTCAAGAACTTCTACAGTGCTACAATAGAAAGCATACTTTGTTTAAATGCAACGGTTTGGTATGGCAGCTGCACCGCAAAGGAAAGGAAGGACTTTGCACGGGTGGTGAGAACTGCTCAGAGGATCATGGGCCATCTACCAGACCTGGACAAAATATATGCTGTCCGAATCAGGAAGAGGGCCAGCCGCATCGTGGCGGATTGTTTTGCACTGCTGCACTACGTTTTCATTTTTGATTTTAATACTCAAGTATATATTCACTCTGCTGCTATTGAATATATTTAGTGTTCGGTTTTTACTTGAGGTATTTTATTTCTATTTTTATATATCTATTTAAAAAGTTAGGCTTATAATTGCTTGTGTCATATAATTGTTTGTGTTATAGAATTGCTTGTGTTTATATAATTGCTGTCACTTTTTTTTTTTAAGCCGAGAGTCTCATACAAAATTTTGCTATGTGTGAGCATAATGACAATAAAAAATAATAAAAAAGATTTTTCTTCTACTGTAGTGGGAGAGGTCTGCGGAGCTGAGCATTGCAATGCACTATGGGGATTGTTGTCTACAATCCACAAGCACTAAAAAGTCATTTTCTGCCTCTTATCGGCCAAGAAGGTCCCAAATTAGAAATTTATGATACTATTCTACTACATATATGACCCACTTTCAATACATATTCATGTCTCCACCGGTGAAATGACCCTTTAAGCAATTGCGTTCCCAAAAACCAACATCCGAATGCAAGATAACAGGGCAGTGTTTAATGCGTTTCGTCTGCGCATTTATGTCATTTATGATGGAGGAAAAAAGAGCCACAGTGGCTTCCCCGATTGCAGCAAATTGTGTTCATTTTGCACCAATTTCCCAGGTATTGATGATTTTGTGCATAAATTCGCAACATTGGATGGAATCATATATTGGTGACAGAATCTTAATTGTTGAGTGAACTACCCTTTAAGTCTTACTTAAACTGTCTGAATGTCATTGTATAAACCGATGGTTCTCAGCCAGGAGGCCTCGGCAAACTGCAGGATGACTTAAAAGTATTTAAATTAATAAATTGGTATTAATATATTAACATAACAAAAGGCTGTGTTTTGATCATCTACATTAACATTCGAATAAAAAAAACACATGAAATCGAGATTTAAACTGTGATCATACTTCTTTCCTCCCCCTACTCACAGTTTCTGTTGATGAAAGCAGTTTGAAAACGAGCAGTTTTGTCATAATTACAGCATAAACATTGTGTTGAACCACTGTATTAGATAACACAATATAATTATGCAAGTGGCTTTTGTTTTAAAGAATGATAGCACAAGCATGCTTTTCAAGCAAAACATTTCACAAAAAAAGCCTTTTTTTTGTAAATGCCAAATTGGATTGATTTGTTAGCTAATGCAAAGACATTCACACGTTTAAGTGTTAAGTGTTTTGGTACTCTTTTTGTCCACTGTAATTGTGGTGCAATTTGGTGTATTTAACACACAAGCCGTAAGAGTCTTACCACACTTTGACCTTGCGACTTTACCAGTTTTTGCAGCAAACTGAGAGTTCTCTGGATACATGTGAGAGAGAGAAGCATGTGTTTACATGTGAGAGAGATAAACGTATGATTACATGTGAGAGAGAGAAACGTGTGTTGACACCGAACAAAACTTTCACAAATAAGAGCAGACAAAAAAAAAGTTGAAAATTAAAAAAAATAGGGGGGGGTAAAATAAAATATAAAATAAAAATAAATCGGATCAGTGCATTAGCACATTAAATTTGCTGTGTGTGCTCTTCATCATGCCCAAGTGAAGCAAATGAGCAATTTCCCATTAACAAGCATGGGGCCTGATGTCTTCAACTAGACCACATTAGGGACGAGAGGACTTCGGTTGGGTGGTTATTAGACAAGTTTGTGTGGATGATTATGCTTGTTTGGAATAAAAATAGTTTTATGAAACTAAAGAACATTAGGATGTTAGTTATTTTCATACACACAGAAAACCACAACGTCCTCCACAAAATAACATAATTAAATCAGTGATTTTAGTTTATTTATTAATGTTTATTTTTGGATTGGTACGTGCATTCTGACTGCAGTGAGTATGTGCCATTCATCTGTGCAGTGCTGTATAGTGCGTCCAAACCACAGTGAGTCATACAGCGCTGAATGAGACTTGAAGAGCAATGAATGTGACATGTTTGAGTGAAAGGGAAGGAGAAAGTGTGGTAGACAGTGAAAGGGAACAGAGAAGGACAACAGGAGGAGAAAAAGGGAGGATCGACTCTCTTGAGATGGTCTGTAATGTATTTCCTGTTGCCCAACGCTCCCTGTAACCTCCCCAAAGTGGCATTAACAAACACTGTCGATGACCACAAATTAGCAAAAAAAGCTAAATTATCTGCCAATGGGGTAAGAAAAATAATTGTGTTTCAGTCTGAATTAAGATTATTTTTTCTTACCCCATTGGCAGATACTATTGTTTTTTTAAGCAACAATTCGCTTAATTTTGATTTATTTACCCAGAAAACAAGACATAATATTCATGGCATTTTACTCATCTAGTAAATGCATCTTGATTTAAGAATTTTTAGATACTGGACTAGAAACAAGATAAAAATACAAAGTAAGAAAAGTATTTTTTTTCAGTGTACTTAAGATGGACCGTGAGGGTATTTTCTTCTTCAAACAAACTTAGTTGCATTATTTTCCTCTTATCACTGTAAAGCTGCCTAAATGTGACTTATATTTACATTTATTCATTTAGCTGACGCTTTTATCCAAAGCGACTTACAATTGATGTATTTCAGAGCTTGCACGCCTCTGCACCAACTAGGGGTTAAGTGTCTTGCTCAGGGACACATTGGTGTCTCACAGTGGATTTGAACCCGGGTCTCTCACACCAAAGGCATAGGTCTTATCCACTGCACCATCACCACCCCAAGACTTGGCTGACTTGACTTTTAGAACAAATAACAGGAAAATATCAAAGTTGCTAAATATACAGTAACTAAATATCTAACTAAATAACTAATATACTGGAACATCTGTGTTGGTGTGCATTTGATAAAACCTAAAAAGTTGGGTTATATGTATTGGTTTTGTCTATAAGATGTTGTTGTTCATCTGTCAGACCAGTAAGTGGAGCTGTAATCAGGGAGATGGTTGGGACACAGTCAAATATCATCATGTGTCAAAAAGAGAGGACGTGCACCGGGTAAACGAAGAATAGGATGCAAAAAGTGGCTTTCTTTTCTTTTCTCCTCTGATGAACCACATAACCAGCTGTTCATCCTTGAAACTCTGAATAGTTTGAAGTATTAGATGGTATACACTGAAAAACATTGAAAAATATTATTTTTATTGTAATTTCCCTGATTTGTGTCTTTTGTGTTCTGTTTGGTTTAGCACAATAGTTGTCTGATCAAACTGATGGGGACAAAGCAAGACTTCGGTTTCGGAGTTATCCCGACCTGAAACTGTACAAGAAACCTTTATATTAACAGCCCAAATCTATCACCCAACAAGGACACAGTCTCCCAAAGCTAGAAATCATGAAGCCGAGGTGCTCAGGTTTGGAGAACTGTCAGGGAAGGCTACCGCTAATGCCGCCTGAGAAATTGGAGCATCGGTGTGGCCGAAGGGAATCACCAAGAACTGAAAACTCCCCATCTCTTCTAGCGTCTGCAGGGGTTTGCTTTAGGTTGGGATCATGTGGAGAGTACTGTGATGCTGTGCTGCGGTCGAGGGGTGCGGGGGCATGCGTGATGAAGCAGAGGCATGTGAGAGGGAACATGGGGCTCGGGTGGGATTGGGGGAAGGGACAGGGGATTTATACTCACCAGACAGCTGTTGGACCCCCGGCTGGTCGTGTGTGCTTAACAATTGCGCCTGAATCGACTCTACCACCCGCTTAAAGCGCCGACTTGGACCTACAATAAAGTGTAACAGGTCACATGTAAAAAGAAAAGAGGCATTTTCTTGTTGAAACTAGAAGTTGGGGAGGGGGTTCCTTAAGACGGATTAGTTGACTACTCATTCAAGTCATGGTTGGATCATAGTAAAAGAAGAAATACATCCACAGACAGACAAATCTAAATTAGGACCGTAAGCCCTAGAAGCCTTTTAGGAATCTGACAGGAATATATTGTAAAACTACTAGTTTTCTTGTGGTCCTTCTTATCTCAGCTAGGTGGACAACGTCATGGGCCACACACTGGAAGAAAATAAAGGAGAATGATGTATTAGCCAATACTTCTACAACCTATTTTTAGGTGTTCAATTTATCTTAGTTGTTATTACAACTTCTGCAATATACTGATGTTATATGTGGTGTGTGTAAGAGGCTATTTTGCGCAATCTGAGAATTAAATTGAAATGTTTCTGAAGGTGCTGTCACATTGGCCCTCTTCACACCTGGTATTAAGATGAGTTTTGGTCGAAGAGGAAGACACATTCCCGTTTGCACTGGGGGTTTTAATCTGTCTCTTTTGTCCACTTTCAACCACTTCTGTCCTAATTTCTTCGAGGGGAGGGTCTATGGGCGGGTAAATGTATGTGTTTTTTCAGATCTTTCAATCTAATGGACAAAACAAACTCAAGCTATTTATATATGAAGACAAAAGGAGACGACAAAAAAAATATATACGGAGAGCATTAGCTTTCGTTTCTGCTCTGATAGTCCACAGCGAATGCTGTGAGTGTGTTATAAATCAGGAATGGTGAGAGAACAGTGTGTTTGGTACATTTTTCGTCTTCAAACCAAACTTGGGTCTTCAGTCGACAAAGTTTAAATCCCGTCTGGCTAGCGCTTCCCATAATGCTTACACATGAGGTTAGTAGGTGGAGATAAGACGGTCTGTTGTTAGCCTGGTTAAAACCAGACCCTTC
Source organism: Siphateles boraxobius (assembly GCF_051911475.1). NCBI lineage: Eukaryota > Metazoa > Chordata > Actinopteri > Cypriniformes > Leuciscidae > Siphateles > Siphateles boraxobius. The sequence continues at coordinate 18,201,513 of NW_027509192.1, forward strand.
TCAGTCGTAACTGAGTTAGGGTCTGGGGAAGGTTCATTGACAGCTCACTTCCAAAGGGGCGTCACCAATGGACGTCGCTCAAATGCCTCTGGGCGCAATTGCATAGACCTCAAAACCAATCAGATCGATCATCATCTTGTAAAGCCCGCCTCAACGTTTGTGATTGGTGCCTCGATTTGGAAAGATTGGAAATGAGCTTGAATGGGCTCTACGCCAGACTAACTTGCAGAGCAAATCTAAATTTGCCAGAAGTTCGTCTGGGTTTTCCCAGGCTAGCCTTTTGTGGCTGTTCGAACGCATCTGACCACATGAGCGTTTACACTATGAAATTTGCATTTGCGGTCATGCATTTTGACCAGATTGCATTTTCGACTACCTCTGGAAGTAGTCAAAAGTGGACAAGCTCAAAATGTTCCAGACCCCATTTACACCTGTGTTTAGCTTCATCTAATTTAGCCAAGACTAAGTGTACACTGTCAGAACCACTAACCATGCGTATGCACCAATTTGTGTGTGAAATCATACAAACGTTTTCACAAACAAATCATAATTGATCTATAACTTGTCATACTGTAATGTACTCTAAATGAGGGAACAACTGAAACCACACATGCGAAAATCACATTCTCTAAGGGGCCTCATAAATGTGTTATCTCAATTACATTATATATATGCATAATTTGTTTGCTGAGCTTAATATATGGCCCTTACATGGAGATGGTTTAGGTTTTGTTTTATGCAAATGACTGACACTTATTGAGAATACTCCAAATACATTCCCATTAGAACAAGTTTAAGAACACATTGTTGTGGATTAGTCAGATGTTCTCCAGTGTGCATAAATACAAATAGTCTGCTAATTATTATTAGTGAATGAGACCTAATGTCATTAAACTACGCTGTAAGATTCTTTACAAGAAAATATTATTTACTAGACTGGGTAAAGCCAGCCTGATCTGCTGGAGATTTGATTTCGCCCTGCAGCTTTTATCCTGCTTCCGTTACAATTTTGCAGGAACCAATCACAAACCGGCTTATCCACCTGGCGCTCTATTGGCGGGTTTAATCCAATCCAATTCCTTTTAACCTCTCGACGACGCTAAATGGCTTCTTTTTGATTTAGCAAATAAATCGCTCAAGTGGGTGTAAATACCACTCACTTTCATGTTTTTTTTCCCCCATCCTGCAAAAAACGCTCGATGCCATTGCTGCTTTTGCAAACCGCTGATCAACGCTCCAAACGAACACGTTTCCTGCCTGGAGTTTTCACTGCAAAATACGTCACCCGGATCGTTAGTCTGATTGGTTGAAGGACTATCCAATTGCGTACAGAGTCATTTGAACTATGCCCGTTGATCACGCCTCTTGTGCAGTAGAAAATACAGAGCAGACTGTGACCAATGTTCAATCTTAAAAGATTGAGCTTGGTCTGATGATAGCCAGACTAACTATTTACCTCTTTGTACTTCAGAACTTCACATTAAATTCAATGTGTTACTTGCCGTTTCTTTGTAATTATAACATTTGCTAGCAATTTCTAAGTGAATTTTATTTTCAAAGTAATCCCGAAATTTTTTCGGAGTAGTTTCACGATCCTACCTGATGGCTGTTATCACTCTGTTATCACTCTATTCCCCCGTGGCATATTTCTTCTTCTTGCATAGTAACAATGTATTGGTGAATATAAATGTTATATATATATATATATTAATAACTTTTTTAATGAATCGTTTTGAATCTACAGTATTTGGCAACAAAGGCTTTTCGGTCAAAATTATTGCTAAATATGACCGAAAAAATACCCTAAATAAGCTATTTCGAGATATCAATATCGAGATACATACAGATCGTCAAAAGGCAGAACAATATCAATAAATATATTTTTTCTAGCTTTTATCATCCAACCATGCTGCCAAATGGACCCAATCTGTGCTCTACCAGGGATTGTTTTCCTTGTAAAAATAGTGTTGAAGGTTATTCTGACATATTGAATGTGATTACCCCAAATAAGATTCAAAAAGGTAAAAATAATTTAAAAATAAAAGTAAAAATAAGCTTTTCCCCACAGCTATTTTGGTGTTTTTAAGGGCTTGATGATTGGTGATGTTGATTGCATTTGCTGTGTTTACCTGAGAGCAGAGTAAAGGTGACTGAATAGATGCCGTTCTCCTTGGTGGTCACGGTGCTCTCGGTGTATGTGATGTCAACCTGGAACTTAACAGGCTTTTGGAAGACGGTGGGACCAGCTGTAGATTTGTACTCGGCCCGAAAACTCGTCTGCGAGATGACGCTGTGACTGAGGCTGGGTATCTGAGGGAGGAGAAAGGTAAAGCTCGATTACCTCTTCCATATTTGAAAGCACCTGCGAGGAAACCCTATGGAAACTTGTGGCTATTTATAACTTTCGTGTAGCCGAATGTGAGGAAAACATCACTAACCACGACAAGCAAGTTTTTAAACAGACATTTAAACCACTTGCCGGTCTAAATGACACACTAAACTCCTTTCCCTTTTCCACAAATCTCTCGAGGCACAACATCTATATGCTAATGATTCATGCCCAGCGTTGATTTTCCATTGACCTCTAATGAAAGAGGCCACCACAGGGAAGGATGGAAACATCACACACTAGCATTTTACAGAAATGAAACACAAATCAGAAAGGTGTTTGCAAACGTAAAAAACACAAGCTTCCGGCCAAGCCTATCAAAACTGCTGCGACAAGGAAAATCTTTCGATCTGATAGAGAGAACGTAGAAGCATATATTCAAATATTCATAGCTGTCGTTCAAAACATTGGAATGAAACGGGATTGGAGGCATGCAAAACTCATTTCTTACCGAGAGAAAGGCGTGGACGATGTCGGCTTTTATAGAGCTTAGTGGCTTGTCCTTAATAACCACAAAGATCTGTTCTTCTTTCTCTAGGTTGATGAAGTTCCCAAACCAAGATTTTTTGGCAAGTCTGCAGGGCGAGAGAAATACTAAACATGAACTTTTTATGAAGTCTTCAGGGGATACAAGATCAGTCCATATCAGAGCTCAGAATAAGACAGATCCTATGGCGGTTATGCAAAATAAATTGATATTGAATAATTTATAAAAGGGACTCGAGAATGGCACACAGCAGAGCATCTACCATGAATTAACATGATGGACTTTGCATGAGGTTATATTGATGGCTGTGAGAAAAATTTAATGAAGTCGTACAAAAATCCATAAAATGCTCTCGCCGCACAGCTAAAAAAAATGCTTGTAAATATTCACCCTGGTTGATGTTTAGCTCCTAAAATGCATTTTAGGAAGTGAATTTTTAGAAAAGCCAAAATATGAATGCATCATTTGTTGTGATATAAATTAAAGAAGACTTGCAAAATTGGCTCACGTATTTAGTGGCGTACAAATGTACATATGTACATTTAGTAGCGCCCTTTGAGTTTTATTTGGCTACAATAAAAATAGCTTGGAATATTTATCTTTGATTTAATGAATGGAATATGTATTGTTAACCCTTAACACCCATTAACTGTTGCAATTCATAAAAGATTTTGCACAGGTTTAAATATCTTTGGAATGTTGCTATGTTTCTATCACTAAAAATGTAACTAACTGTGAACAAAAATATACTTAATTGTAAATCTGTACGAATGTATATTTATATATTTGAATAAAATGCCATATATATATATATATATATATATATATATATATATATACATATATATATATACACATATATATATATATATATAATGTATATAACATTGGAGGCATTATATTTATTAAAAGTGACATTTATTATGCTACAAAAGCTTTTTTTTTTCAAATAAATGCTGTTCTTTTAACCTCTCTGTTCCTCAAAGATTTCTAAAAAAATTAAGGAATATCAGTTTACACAAAAATATGCTTGAATTTGTTTTAAACATTGATAATATTAAGAAATGTTAATTGATATTTTGTCTCGGTGACCATGCTGACTTAGCAATGCTAGGAAATTTAAATAAATAAATTCTAAAAATATGTCTGCATATTTCTATGATAAATTTCAGAGTATAAGCTGCCATTATATGCATTTGTAACCCATATTTAGAGAAAGTATTGATAAGCAACTGTTGCAATTTTGCTGCAGTAGTGCTCTGAGAATTAAACCATCTCTGTTGATGGAAAATCAACCAAAACCCCTGGTGTTTAAACTAGCAGCTGTAATTTGGTCTTGTTTGAGCATATAAAGGAATAACTGTCTGTCTAAACATTATTCTAGCTCTAAAAAGCTTCAGTCCGCCAGTGCTGTGTATCAACAAAGCACAGTCGCTCACAACTTAGGTTCCAGAAACTGATTTATGACAGAGGATGACAAAAGAAAGCAGAGAGTGCCGCGGCTTATCCTGCTGGCACGGAGAGCGAGAGAGAGGCGGATAAGTTATGGAAGACAAAATAGAAAACAAAAGAGGATGAGGCATCACTCCGTGTGGGGGAGAGAGTTTGCGACTGCTGTCTGCTGTGCGCTGAGACCCTCGGTGGGAGAAAGATATGACTGAGCTTCCATTAGAGAGGAAAAAACACTAAATGGTTTAACAGAGGCAAACATTACTCACAATGATTTCTGAAGTGCTAAGGGGGTTTTACATCAACACTGTTGTTGGGTAAGTATTGTTCAAGGTCTACAATTCGTCTTTTTCAGAGGAGGTTTCTTGGCGGCTGTATTTTGAGGTGTTTCCAGCACAAAACTGACTTAATGGTAAGCTGTTAAAGCACTATTGCACGTTCATGGAAACCAAATGTCCATATATATATATATATATATATATATATATATATATATACAGTATCTCACAAATGTGAGTACACCCCTTACAATTTTGTAAATATTTTATTATATCTTTATATATATTATATATTGGACAACACTGAAGTAATGACACTTTGCTACAATGTAAAGTAGTGAGTGTACAGCTTGTATAACAGTGTACATTTGTAGCTCCCCAGTGCCGCCAGCACTCATGCATCCCCAGACCATGACACTCCCATCACCATGCTTGACTGTAGGCACACTTGTCTTTGTACCCCGCCACACACGCTTGACACCATCTGAACCAAATAAGTTTATCTTGGTCTCATCAGACCACAGGACATGGTTCCAGTAAATCATGTCTTTAGTCTGATTGTCTTCAGCAAACTGTTTGCAGGCTATTTTGTGCATATGATGCTGGGCACGTGTACTCAACTTCTTTGGTCAACCATGGCGAGGCCTTTTCTGAGTGGAACCTGTCCTGTTAAGCGCTCTATGGCCTCGGCCACCTTTGCTGCAGCTCAGTTTCAGGGTTTTGGCAATCTTCTTACAGCCTAGGCCATCTTTATATAGAGCAACAAATCTTTTTTTCAGATCCTTAGAGAGTTCTTTGCCATGAGGTGCAATGTTGAACTTCCAGTGACCAGTATTAGAGAAAGTGAGAGCAAACTTAACACACCTGCTCCCCATTCACACCTGAGACCTTGAAACACTAACGAGTCACATGACACCGGGGAGGGAAAATGGCTAACTGGGCCCAATTTGGACATTTTCACTTAGGGGTGTACTCACTTTTGTTGCCAGTGGTTTAGACATTAATGGCTGTGTGTTGAGTTATTTTGAGGGGACAGCAAATTTAGGTAACGCTTCATTTTACAGTCCTGTTCCCCATGTACATACTATGTACTTATTATAGTAATTACAATAACTGGGTAATAACTAGGTACTAACCCTGAACCTACCCCTAAACCTAACCTTAACCCATGTACTTACCTTAGATTACCCAGTACTTTCTTAGGTAAGTACACTGTAAGTACACGCAAGTTAATGCACTGTAAAATTAAGCGTTATTACCCAGTAGTTTCTTAGGTAAGTACACTGTAAGTACACACAAGTTAACGTACTGTAAAATGAAGCGTTTCCCAAATTTACACTGTTATACACGCTGTACACTCACTACTTTACATTGTAGTAAAGAGTCCAGCACTCTGTAAAGTCTCCTCCAGCACATCTCAAAGATGTTCAATGAATTTAAAGAAGAGCTCAGAAGAGCCGATTCATGTGTGAAAATGATTATTCATGCTCCTCCCAACCATTCTTTCACAATTTGAGCTTGATGAATCTTGACATTGTCATCCTGGAATATGGCCATGATTAGTCTTCCTGCACGGTTGTTTAAGAAATGAAAAGCTACACACTCCATCAGTTAGTGTTAGAAGAACTGATGCCAAACATATAACATGCTAGAAACATTATAATTACTGCAATAATGTTCCAATACTAGAATTTTAAGCATTTGCCCATTTAAATCCAAACAGTGACTTTTTTTTTTTGGCCAGGCAGTGTATAAACAATTCAATTAATAGCTTTGTATTCAATAGCTTGATAAAAAGGCAAAAGAGGTCAAAGGAAAATCCATGACGATATAAAAATATGTATACTCACTCTGGGGAAGACTCTGGCGTGAGGCTGGACATTTCCTCTTGAGTGGGAACTGTTCAGAATAAAGCAAATATGTTTTTGTCATTCATTAAGGTTGTATGACTTTCAAATAGTTCTTTAACTAATTCAACATCTCACTATGTAGGACATACATAATTAGAGCCTATAGTTGCATGCAAAGGAGTATTTATCAAAGGTTACTCATTCAGCTTGGGCTTAAAGGTGCAATTGTGTAATATTTCTGAGGATCTATTGACAGAAATGCAATATAAGATCCATAACTATGTTTTCAGTGGTGTACAAAGACCTTGCATAATGAACCGATATGTTTTTATAACCTTAGAATGAGACATTTATATCTCCATAACTGCGGGCACCCCCTTCTATAGAGGTCGACATATTGTGTCGTCATGTTTCTACCGTAGACGACAGCGAACACACAGTGCTACAGAGTGTGTTTCCTCACTACCTTGAAAAAGAAGATTTCAGTGGTGTATAAAGACCTTACTTAATGAACCGTTATATTTGTATTACCTTAGAATGAGCATACGCCGACATGTTTCTAGAGTAGCCCTAAACGGACAAACGCGTTTCGTTACTATGTTGTTCTTCGTGCAAGGAAGCGAGCTTAGTTCAGCGAATAAAACACTGACACAATGATGAACAAGTAACAATAATATTCGCAATAACATATAGTTTTACTGAATAATTAAGTAAACATAATTTCTTAATTTATCCTTGTAAAGAAACCTCATTGTTGAACTGGCTGTCTCAGACGATGACATATTTTCCTGTCGGCCACCGTAAATTTTGGTGGTTGCAATTCGTAACCTCACCACTAGATGCCGCTAAAAATCACACACTGCACCTTTAAAAGTTATGCCAACAATAAAACTGGATGATTAATGGGTCACATGCAGTACAAGGTATTTAGAAATGCAAACTGATGCTACTTAAACAAAGTGAGGTGGTAACCATGGAAGCAGGCTTATTATTAGTTTTACAGTCAGTATATGTAAATGAGACAATTTAGCTACAACAACCATTAAACAAATCCAGTCAATCTGGAGGAGGTAAGAGTTTTATTTTAGGTCTATAATGACCCGTGACCCTACACAGGACATGTGGTTTGGAGAATGGATGGATGGATGGATGAATTGTAGATTGTTGACTATATCCACCAATTTCTCACGATACCTTGCAGTTTCCTGCGGTGAAAGCGTGGCGAGCCCAGGAAGCTGTTCCTGATGGAGTTGAGGCGAGTCTTCCAGGGCATTCCCCCGATGGAGGGGCTGGGGGGTGGCGTAGGGGTCGGCGTTCCCGCTGGGCTTTCCTTAGGCGTGTGCACGGGCGTTCCTTTGGGGGTAGGGATAGGGCTGCCCCTTGGAGAGGGGTGGGGGGTCACCTGTATGGTAGGGATAGATTTGGTGGTGTGGTCAGAGCCGGACACAGGGTGAAAGTGGTGTAGACGGATGGGGGAAAGAGGGACAACAGGCCTAAAAGGGACTGAGAGCGTAGGGGGAGTGATGGAGGCGGGGGTCGCCCGTCGCACCAGTGGGGTGCCCGGAAAACAGGGAGCTTGAGGCTGACACGGAGTCGAAGGTTCTGACTTGGCTGTCAAAATGGGTTCAGGCTCGGTTTCAGGTAAAGGGTTTGATCGGGCGGACTGTAAGGGTTTGTCTTTGGGTTTGGCTGGAAGAGTTTGGGTCTTTGGGTAGGGCAAGAGAAACTCAGATATAGAGTTTGGTGTTAGGGAGTTAGAAGTTGGGGGTTTTGCCCCGCTTTGTTCTGAGTTTGGTTTTAGGGAGTTAGACGTTGCAGGTTTTCCCCCACTTTGTTCTGAGTTTGGTTTTTGGAAGTTAGACATTGGGGGTTTTGCCCCGCTTTGTTCTGAGTTTGGTTTTAGGGAGTTAGAAGTTGGGGATTTTGCCCCGCTCTGATTGGAGTTTGGTTTTAGGAAGTCAGTGATACTAGAACTGGGGGACAAGAGCAGCTCAGTGGACTTAGGCGGGACACAGAACTTTCGGACGGGCTTTAGGGGAAGTCGAGAACCAGAGCAGAACACATCGAGAAATTAAGGCACGAGTCACAAAGCAGCAGGGGTAAAACACACACAAAGGGAAGGAATCATTTAGGGAGAAAAAGGATCCGTGGAGATGCAGAAGAAACAAAAGAATCATGCAGTTAGCCAAGACCGGTGAGCCAAAGATGCAACAAGACCATTGTGAAGAGCAAATCAAGAGTCTCTTCAGGCACACAAAAGAGAGATGCCAATGGGAAAATAAAAAGGGATTAAACAGCTAATTTTCTTCCGTGAAATGAGCAACTTGGACATCAAACATGAAATCATGTATGAGAGGTGTGTACAACGTAATTTGCAGTATCTGGGTGAACGACATATAAAACATTCATAATAAAGAAAAGGAAAAATCTTAAAAATCCAGTTTAAAACATGTGCCAAGTTCTTATAGAAATGTTCTCATTAAGTTAGATTCATATGGTTTCGAAAAACTTTTATATCATTTTCAACAAAGGTTTACATTTACTAACCCCCAAAATTACATGTGGTGTAGCCATTAAGCAAAAAGTAATAATATATATCCATACAAATGTGCAAATACATGTGAGAGTACAGATAATAATCATTACTTTAAAATATATTTTTTTTTTCAGTGTAAAAAGTGTTTGTGACCTCAACACACAGTCATAAGAGATTACTGGCGACCTTTCTATGATATAATTTCCTGTTGTAGGTTTCAGCATGTTGGTTGCACCACATGACTTTGATTTGGTGGACAAAAGTTTTTTCACTGCTAATAAGCACTAAAGCAGTTTTGTTAAAATATTATTAGATTATATAATAATCTTATAATATAATAATCGTATAATTAATATAATATAATATAATATAATATAATATAATATAATATAATATAATATAATATAATATAATATAATATAATATAATATAATATATATAAAAAAAAATCTTTTCATTATTATATCAGGACAGTTGTATTACCCTGCCATTTTGACTTTGTCCAAAAAATCACAGAGATTCATCATAGTAGTATTTAAGTCACTGTATTTATGAATTACATTTCAATGTATTTTTAAATTAATTAATATATAGGACAAAGTCATGTCATTGACCAATATGAATTTGAACTCAGAATCATCTGCTAACAAACTAACGTCAATGAAAATGCAAGGCCGGACTGCGTCCACATTCTGAATCATTTATAAACCATTAAAGCACCTGAGCATCTGAATATGAATCTCTCAAATCTCAAAACACAAAAGCTGAAGAAATATTTCAAGAACTTTCGTCTCTTCACCATTGGAATCCAGCAAAGTAATCAAAGCAAACTAATTCACAAGCAGTACATTAACCTAATTTATGTCAGACATGAAAATAATGTCTTTAAAATCCTCACTTTTCATGTGAAACAGGTTTAGAGTGAACTTCTAAATCAATTTCCACTTGGAAACTGTTCTATACGTTGCTGAGCTTTAGGGCAAGGCCTCTGTAATCTGTGAGCTGTCTTAAACAAGTCAACTGGAAAAGTTTAGCAAAGAGCTTCTGTGCTAATCAGAGGAATGGGATTTTCTACAGCCTTCCCTGAGCTGGATTTCCAGGAGATAGGATGAAAGAATATATCTCCATGAAACAAAAACTGCTTTCTTCTACGACTCACTCTTGCGTTCTTCCCTTTCTTGTTTACTTTGTTTGCTAGTGGCCAGTATGCTATTTCCGGGTTACGACCAGTTAGTTTTCTTCACTTTCCAGTCATTTGTGATTGCTGGATAAGGACTTAAAAATAAATAAATAAATGACATCCTAATAAAGAACACTAAATTGTCACCAAAACACTCACCTACTAACATCCTAAACATCCTTTGCTTATTACTATCATCTGCCATATATGTATAGTCCAAATTTAAAATGTCACAGCTAAGAATATAATCCAAATTAGTTTTTTATAGAAATCAATACAACGCCACCACTCACAGTCGTGTATTATGTGCAGTGTGACGGAGTGTGTGATGGTTGCCATGGGGGTGACTGAGCAGGTGCGTGCTGATTGGTGGACAGACAGGAGCAGGTGTGCTTGGGGAGGAGCTTACTCACCCGTGGGCTGCTGAGAGGACTGGTGGAGAGACCAGAGGACGCCCCGCTGATGGACCGGGACCTGTGTGGACACACACCAGAAAACACAACGGTGAGATGCTGCTTACAGCGAGGAGGGACAGGAAGTGAGAACAGGGCTGATGTCCACACTCTATTATAAAGGGGGGACATTTACCTCATTACCAGATATTTGCAAGTCTAACAGTTTACTATAACTTTTTTTTAAACATTCATGAAGTATCATATGACACTGAAGACTGGAGTAATGATGCTGAAAATTCATCTTTGATCACAAGAATACATTATTTACAATATATTTAAATAGAAACAGCTATTTTAAATTGTAATAATTTTGTTTTATTATTCGCTGACTTTAGCTAGCTTCTTTGCACGAAGAACAACATAGTGACGAAACGCGTTTGTCCATTTAGGGCTACTGTAGAAACATGGTGGTGCAAAATGGCTATTTCAACGTAAGTGGAACCGGGGTGTATATAGATAGAAACGGCTCATTCTAAGGTATAAAAACATAACGGTTCATTATTTAAGGTCTTTATACACCTCTGAAACCATAGTTATGTATATTATATTTCATTTGAGGACCTCCTCATTATAAACAAAGCATTTAGCTCCAAAAACGCTTGTATTGATATTGCAGGATTTGTGATGTCACACGGGCAAACACATTTGCATATGACTGCCCCCAGAGCAAGACATTGACGAATACATCATCACATCATAGGCCCCGCCCACTGGCGTTCAATCCCTTAATGGCTGATATCTGCTACACTGGATGTGAGTGTCGCTTCAAAAGCAAATAGAAGCCATTTTAATCAATGATGCTGTCTACACTGAATACAGCATACAGACAGCGTTCAGTTCCTGACATTCTCCACGCGCTCAAGTCTGTCGATAACAGGACAAGTGGAAGAGTGGAAGAAAACATCTCGATTGCATCTCTGTACAGACTTCAGAAAGATACCAGAGTCAGAAACAAGTGGACGGTTTATTTCTAATGGCATCTCGGGTCGCATCTGATGATTATATGTTTGTTCGGATCATTTGACTGCAGATTGTTTTGTTATCAAGGCAGAGTGTAATGGAAAGAAACTTCTGTTAGCTGCATCACAAACCATGAGCAAACAATTTCATAAAGCTCTGTCTGTAAATGTTTTATATGGATAATGTGTTCAAAACACTTACTCGCGTGAAATAGCGAGTGGGCTGATACTGTTTCCTATGCAATGACATTAGCCAATCATAACAGTGGCTGTTTACTGACAAGCCTTACATGAGTAGTTCACTTCGGAATTAAAATTTCCTGATAATTTACTCACCCCCACATCATCCAAGATATTCATGTCTTTCTTTCTTCAGTCGAAAAGAAATTAAGGTTTTTGAGGAAAACATTCCAGGATTTTTCTCCATATAGTGGACTTCAATGGGGTCCAACGGTTTAAAGGTCCAAATTTCAGTTTTAATGCAGCTTCAAAGGCTCTAACCACAAATGCTCATCTTGCATGTCCACAGCTTCACGCATTACTTAATCACGTTGGAAAGGTCAGGCTGATGTACCTGATGTCGGCGGAAAATGTAGGATAGGGTAAAAACTCCACTTCATTTTCTCATCCAACCTTAAAATCGACCGACATCGTTGTTTTACATTTAAATTTTTTTGGTAAATGGCGTTTGACTTAGTCTTTGCATGTTAACTTTGTAAACACTAGATCTGTACTTCCGTGTGACGCGTGACCTTTCGTAATGTATGGCGCATCGCAGAGCTAGTGCAAGACGAGCATTTGTGGTAAAAGTATATAACAAATTTTTTTTTGAAAATGACCGATGGGTTTGGCTAGATAAGACTCTTACTCCTCTAGTCAGGGATCGTGTAAAGCCTTTGAAGCTGCTCTGAAACTGCAATTTAGACCTTTAACATGTTGATAACCGCTGAAGTCCACTATATGGAGAAAATCCTGGAATATTTTCCTCAAAAACCTTAATTTCTTTTTGACTGAAGAAAGAAAGACATGAACATCTTGGATGACGTGGGGGTGAGTAAATTATCAGGAAATATTAATTTTGAAGTGAACTACTCCTTTAAAGGAGCATTGCGGAATTTCTGAAATTTCTAACCGTTACTGACACCAGTGGCCGTTAGAGAAACTGCAGCCAGTCTCATGCTCGTTCTTGGTGCGCACGCTCTCACGCTCGTTGGCCGCACTAGATAAGGCTCTTTTTTCTTTTTTTAACTTACGAGGAGTTTCCGTGGGTGTCTGGATTGTGCTGGAGGCTGGTCGCTTCTTTCCGTCCGCAGAGTCCATTTGAAACACTACTGCTAGCGATTGCCGCTGCCGTACGGATGTAAGCCCAAGTAGACGAGAACGCGCATGACGTCACATTTTGTGAATTTTCGCGCCAATTCGGACCCCGACTCCTCCACACACAACTGAGCCTACAGACTGATAGAGGCAACCGTGGTGGACAGCCAAGATGTCATTCATTCTATTACAATATGGTTGGCTCATAAATGTACAAATGCAAACTCTATCTTAAAGATTTTTTAAAGTAAAAACCTACATATAGCCCCTTTAAAGGAGCCGCTCTTTAAATCATTCTAGACAAAGGGTTATTTTCATATGATCTATGAAAATAATATTTTTTTCAATTTTATATAAAAAAGTATATGTACTTTTTTTCAAAGTACATATACAATAATATAGAACATATACAATAATAATTAAAAAATGCATGTAATGGCCCATTTAGAGGAAAAGATCACCAAAAACAAAATATTACTTTCGGTTGAACTTTCCCTTTTAGACAAATGATAACATAGGAGTTTATATTTAAAACACTAGTCTAGGCTGAAAGCCTCTGAGTGAAATCTCTCTCTCTTGTGTGGGTGTTTAGAGGAAGTGATGGCTATGAATCCAGCAGATGCTAAAGATATAAGTTATAAAGGGGTGAGTGGAGACATCCGGCACGTGACGTATTGATATACGCAGAACAGCGTATGAAACTAATAAAATGTGAAACCTATATTTAGATGTGAAGGGCATTATGTGGTAACTAATCGCCTGGTAGTCAGAGCATTCAACTCTTTGTTTACAGATAAATCATCACTACAAGACATAAAATGAGCTCCAGGAACACAACTAAAGGATTATTTAAATGAATCAGTCAATCATTTTTGGAAGCAGTTTGTTTATATTAATCCAATTTGCTCAAATAGATTAGGATATTAACTGAGTACGGTTAACATGACATGATTTTTAACCGCAAAATCAACCACATCAAAACTCACATCTCCTTCTCATGAACTTTCCATTTAAAAAAAAAAACTCACTCCTTCCTTCACATATGCTTCAACACACAGATCCAGCTTTTAAAAATAACATTTCAAAGTCTCTTTTTTTTGACACACACTGATCTCATGCCTTTTTAAAGTCAATAAACAACACAAAAACACAAATGATGCAACAGAGAGTCTGTTTCTGAGGTCACTTCTAGTTTAAAAGGCACTGTTTTTAGGAGGTAGTAAATTATGATCTATGGAAGCTTTTTTCGCCATGAAAAAAAAAACAATTTCAAAGAAAATTGTGATTTTTTTTATACATTGCAATTGCAAATTATAAAGCCAGAATTGCGGAATATAAACTGATTTTTTTCTCGCAATTCTGACTTATTTTCTCAGAAAAGAGAATTGTGGAAATAAACTTGCAATTGCAAGGAAAAACGTCAGAATTGTAAGATAAAAGATCCCAATTAACTTTTTTATTTTTTATTCCGTGGCGGAATCAATCTTCCATATGATAGAGAAAGTTAGAGAAAAAATTTTTAATGTCAAAAAGACTCCCAAGATCTACACTAAAGATGAGTTGTCTATAACTAATGTAATGTAACGTTATCTAAAATCATTGCTAAAAACTCTAAATATATGCTTGATTTACTCTGTTCACTCTTGTAGTCAAGACTAAATGACACATTTAGTCCCGGTTCACTTAGTATCACCAGGAATTCCTCCATCACACACACAAATGACGATCTGTTGCAAGGAGCCGGCGTTTCCGACGCTTGTATCGAACTTTAATGGGCAACATCGAGACTATTACGAGAAGAAACAGGTTTGCTTGAACATTCTGGCCTTTTTAGAGTCGCATCTTGTGACATCACGTCCTGTTTTTAATTTGTTTAGATGGTTCGAGTTCCTTTACAGGGTTCTCAGTCCGCTTATTTTGGTATTTTGTCATTTTCAAACACCTTCCCCTGAACATCTCAAGCTTGACGAATGAATAAAAATTCACTGAAAAAATGCAAAAGAACAGTTTTCATTTTACGATACAATTCTAAAACCAGATGCCACTGGAATGGGTGTAATGAGGTCATGGGACAAATGTAATTTGACAAAAAAATCCAGCAGTCCTTTGTACTATTTCCCATTATTATTATAATTTTTTAAATAAAGAGTATTCAGAGTATATGCAGTAAGCAGCAGAACAGAGCTAGTCTCTTCTTTCTTTAGGGATGCGGCTGAAACACAATCATTGTGAAATCCTCAGGTGGCGTATGTGTCAGTCTCGGGTCATCATCTGTCAATTCCCCATTTCAATCCCGCATCAGAAACCTCTGACCATTTGAGTGGGAATGAAAAGAGTTTAATGAAATTGGGTTTTGAAATGAATTGGAGGAACGAGACCTACTTTGTTATTATACAGCGGAAGGTGAGGGTTCAGAGTTTACGTGGAATAATGGCAGTGAGGAAAAAGACAGCGGAGGCTAAAATAAATAGAGGTGGAGTTCATTTTTGGTCTGGCTGCGGGATGATGGTTCAAGATAGATGGCACAACATTGGATATACCGAACGTCTATATATATGTATATATATATATATGTGTGTGTGTGTGTGTGTGTGTGTATATATATAAATATAAATATGTGTTTATATATATAAACACAAACACATATACACTGTAAGCTACTTCATTTCATGATATACATTCTGTGAAATTGTGAAAAGTCTGTGAGAATTCCTGGATGGACCTTGACAGAGTTTCAATCCGCATACTGTATGTCATAAATAAAATATATTCTGCCCCATTTACAATTTAAATGGATTTAAGTTCATTTATAAGGTAAATGCAAAGCAGGTGCTAGGCTTTAACATTGTATAACATGCTACAAATAATACAAAAATAAAATCTTATTTTATTTGAATTCAGCTTTATTTCAGTTTCTAAAACACACACACACACACACACACACACACACACACACACACACACACACACACACACACACACACACACACACACACACACACACACACACACACGTACACACATGCGCGCGTGTGTGTGTGTGTGTGTGTGCGTGTGTGAAACACTGTATGCCTGTGCGTGTGTGTGTGTGTGTGTGTGTGTGTGTGAGTGTGTGAGTGTGTGTGTGTGTGTGTGTGTGTGTGTGTGTGTGTGTGAGTAACACTGTATGTGTGTGTGTGTGTGTAACACTGTATGCGTGTGTGTGTGTAACACTGTATGCGTGTGTGTGTGTAACACTGTGTGTGTGTGTGTGTGTGTGTGTGTGTGTGTGTGTGTGTGTGTGTGTGTGTGTGTGTGTGTGTGTGTGTGTGTGTGTGTGTGTGTGTGTGTGTGTGTGTGTTTTAGAAACTGGAATAAAGCTGAATTCAAATAAAATATAAATAGTAGATGAAAAACTTAAATTGAATACATTAAAACAATATTTGAATTAACTAAAATTAATAAAACAACTAAAAATAAATGAAATAGAAATAGAAAAAATTAGAAAAAACAAATATTTGACAAACATTGACAAAAGCACATACAATTTGTAAAATGAAAATGAGAGCTAATTCAAAATATGAATAAATACTATAATAGTATATGAACAATACTAAAATAACACTGTGTAAGATCATAAAACCTGTTTCATATAGTATAACATCTGATAATAGTGTAGAGGTGCACTGCAAAACAATGATCTGATTTTGAATTGTTTTAGTTAAAATATCTAAAAATCCTTAAAATAAACTTGCAAAGCTGCATGATATATTAAAGCTCAGAATGTTTTTGTCTTACTACATTGGGAGTTTTTTTCACTTTTTTCAGTAGTTTATACTTAAAGTAAAAAATTCTTGATCCTTACGGAGATTCACTCTTTCTGCGAAAGTACTCTAATAGCAACACAGTTTGTCCTAATACAGAAGAATTGCCGCACTTCACGCAAAAAAACAAACAAAAAAACTTTACCATCACAACACATTACACTCTTTTTTATATATTTAGTAGAAGTATGCTAATTGTCATTAAGAAGTTCTTTTGTTCGAACTCCAAACTCGCAGATCGCAACACAAACCAACCCTACAGTGTGTCGAAATCATTTTTACCAAATCATTTTTTGTGCATATTATCATTGCAGACAGAAGCCAGGAAGCTCTAATGCAGCGCAGGGTCAGTAATGGGTCTTGTAGGAAAGCAAGAAAAACATCTCTGCATCTTTGATGACTAAAGCTCTGTGAACTATCTGAAGGGCAGAGGGTCAGCTAGTACCTTTCCTCTTTGCTCTGGGGTTTGCGTTTGGCATCCGAGATATCCAAGCTTTTACTGAACACGTTCTTACTGCAGCGGGAGACAAAGTGAGCAACAGTGAGTCTCTGAACAAAACAACAAAGAACTGAACTAACCGGCTATGAAGAATAAAAGACAGGGAAGGGATTCGCTTTTTTTTTTTTTCAATGTTGTTGGTTACGAAAGTTATTTTTCTCATTCGGTTTCATTTCAGATAGCTTTTTGGAATGATTTCCAAGCCTAAAATTTGAAGCGTCACAGAAAAAAGGGAGTTTAAAAAGGTAGAGTCGAGAAAAAAGGAGTGAAATCCAGGATGAAGGTGAATGACAAGAATAATTTCTCAATCCTCTGACAGTATTTGCCTCACATTGGCGTTTCTCAAACCGAACGCAATGACAAATAGCCAGAGGGGTCATCAAAAATTCCTGAAGTGTGATTTAGTTGAGAATCTCACTGGAAAACACGGCCTGCACTCGGTGCGTCATCAAATGCGCAACAAAACCACAAAAAAAAGATATTTTGTTTTGAGTATTGAGTGAGACCCAATAAACCCAGAGGCGGAAAACACTGAATTATTCGCCAAATTTAGGATATGTAGAAATAAAGCTGTAGTCTTGCTCACAGACTCTAATTAAGACATCAAATGCTTCAAATGGTACAGTACAGGCTTTATATATATATTAAATATGTATTTAAATTAATGTTCTGGTTCACTCAAAGCTCCTACTGACACTGTAGTCTCTCTTTTTTTTTATCATTTTAACAGCAAAAGATTGTGAAAAGACTATAAAATACTAGTGTAAAAAAAACTGTTAGCTGGTTAAAGGGTTAGTTCACCCTAAAATGAAAACGTAGTCATAATTTCCTCACCCTGGTGTTGTTCTGATGCGGTATGCCTCATGCTGGTCTCTATCACTGCCATTATATGGACGAGCACGAGACGGATATTTTTTAATCCGGATCCAAATCCAGATTCAAAAGCTGTGCATTTACTGAATACATCCAACTGACTGCACTCTATCTTATCTATCCTGTTTTTGTTCTTTTTTATTACTCTTTTAATACATTTTAAATCAATTTCTAATCAATGTCTTGTTCTGTGCTTTTAGTGTCATTCTTATTGCTTATGCACTTGTTGTGATTATTTTATGATTCTTTTTTAAAATCCTTTTTATAGCATTTTGAATTGAATGTGAATTTTTTATGTGCTACATAAATAAACTTGCCTTTAAAAATGTTGCGGTCCGAAAAAGAAAGAAGGGCATACGGCATTAGAACAACACCAGGGTGAGTCTTAATTTTCATTTTAGGGTGAACCTTAAAGGAACACGCCGACTTTTTGGGACTTTAGCTTATTCACCGTATCCCCCAGAGTTAGATGAGTCCATACACACCCTTTTCATCTCTGTGCGTGCTGTAACTGACGTTAGGGTGGCCATTTCCATAACACCAAAAAGGAGGACACAGACATCCCAACCTGCAATAAGTCATTTCACGGCTATATATTTTGGTGATCAGTTTTTGGTGTTAAAAAGGGTGTTTACATGCACTTCGTGAGGCACATTTGCACACACATGCAAGGTCTCTCGCTCTCTCTCTCTATGTCGTGCGGGCGCTACACGGTTTGGAGCTCGCAAGCTCTAGATTCCGGGAGATTTGAACTAATTTACGGCCACCAGGGAGCCGCTATCAATATGCTGGATTTTTAAAGGTTACTTTTTTTTTTAAACATTTCAGTGCAACTCCAAAAAGGAGGAAAAATTAGTGTCCTGCTTGAGGCTGCGCCGGACGCCGGACAGGGGGCTTAAAATCCGCACTGTCCGGACAAAATCCGGATGTATGGCCACCCTATCTGCCACCCACACACCGCTAGCCTAGCTTAGCACAAAGACTGGAAGTAAATGGCTCCAGCTAGCATACTGCTCCCAATAAGTGACAAAATAACACCAACATTTTCCTATTTACATGTTGTGATTTGTATAGTCACAGTGTGTACAAATAACAAGGTCATATGAGACACAGCCATCTTTTAACCGTATACATACTGGGAACTATATTCTCTATGTATCTATATATAACTATATGGGGATACGGTGAATAAGCTGAAGTCCCAAAAAGTCGGCATGTTCCTTTAAACAGTGAGATCTAATGGGACTGTTAAATGTACAGTTTTTGAAAATGAAAAAGAGCATCTTACAATTTACAGTGAGGAAAACGTAAATTGACAAGAATTCTCAGTGTGACGCCTCACAATTGATGGTTTTTCACTCAAATAATTGTTTCTTCTTAGTTTTTTCTCCTCAGTTATGTACATTCATGTTTTATGTTACAATATGTTGTTAAATGTAATGTAAATGTAACTTTCCATGACATGCTGTTGATTAACAAATCATAATTTCGACTCATCCCTTAGTTTTTGAACAAAAATAAATGTTTTACGTGCATTGGAAGTCATCACGTAAAGTAGCATCTATAGAGAAGGACGGATGTAGAGTATAATATAAGTATATGTGTGTTTTCTGCACCTCTGTCCGTGCTGTGTCATGTCGATGGCTCTTCGTGCCGGTACAGGTGAACCTCCATCCGTAACGCTCAACACCTCCATCGACTTCCTCTCCGGCCTCCTCTTCCCGTGTCTGTTCAGCATGGGTGAGTCTACGCGCTTCCGTGGTGGATCTGCACACACACACACGCACACACACACGCACACACATGCACGCACGCACACACGCACACACACACACACAAACACACACACACACAGAAACCCAGCAGTTCACACCAATGGCAGTGTTCATATTTAAAATAAAGAGGGGGTCTGTAAAGCTGCTCTCGGCAGCGCTTGTGATTGTGTAATCATCACCAGCGTCTGCTACAATTAATGCACTTGTTAAAGGGATAGTTCACCCAAAAATTAAAATTAGCCCATGATTTACTCACCCTGAATCCATGCTAGGTGTATATGACATTCTTCTTTCAGACGAATACAATCGGAGTTATATTAAAAAATTTCCTGGCTCTTCAAAGCTTTATAATGGAAGTGAATAGGTATATTTTTTTGGAAGTCCATCAAAGCGCATCCATCCATAATAAAAGTGCTCCACACTGCTCTGGCAGGTTAATAAAGGTCGTCTGAAGCGATGCGTTCGTGTAAGAAAAATATCCATATTTAAAACTTTATCAACTAAAATAACTAGCTTCCGGCAGACGGCCAACGCAAGTCTTTTAGTCAAAGTCAAATCCCTTTCATTGACCCGCATTTGCAAAAGTAAGTAAATAAATATATATATATATATATATAAAATTTTTGATTTCATGTATTCATTTCCTATTCAAACAAACTCCTGTCCTTCAGCCATCTCCTCCCTTCCTCTTTCGTCCTCATCCTTTTCACCAAAAAATGTGTTTTAGGTGGACAGATCAATACAGTACAAAGAACATCAAAAAATACACTGATTTCAGACCGGAGGACCGCGTCACACAAATTCACAAATCATGAATAACGACATGAGATTTTATTTGCATGTCAACGACACCGCACTGCAGGACTATAGCTGAACGAAATCTGAATATCAAACCGCAAACTATCTTTTAATACCGCTGAGATCTGAATGCTCGTTTCTTACCGACATCATTGCGAGGAGGGAGGTTCTGGTCTTCTTGGCTGGGGTATCTCTCCTTACGATCCAACAGAAGGAAATAGATCATCTTCTCCTGATTCTCACTGATAAAACAGAAGACGGGAAATAGCCATGTATCAAATGTGAAAATAAGCACATTAGAAAATCAAATAAAATATTTTCTACCTTCTTAAAACAAATA